>NW_008651223.1:0-9485 GCF_000695815.1 Acanthisitta chloris
GAAAGCTCTCGTCTGCTTTTCTGGGCTGGGGGGGAGAGTAGATGTGACATTCCCGACGGTTTGCTGGAGCCAGGGGTACTTGTCCCAGTTAAGGTCCCTGATAAACTGGCCTTACCACTGACAGAGCCTATGGAAACAGCAATTTTATGTAGCATTCCTTGGGAATGTCACCAGCTTTCCCGGTTTAGTTAGAGCAAGTGGCTTTAACTATTGGCATATAAATGATTTTGGTTTGGGGTTTTTGGTTTTGTGGTTGGGGGTTTTTTGTTTGTTTGTTTGTTTTGTTTTGTTTTAACTCATCCCTAAATGAGGATATGAAGTTGAACTTTTAGTTAGCTAGTTTATGGGTAATTTGGCAAATAGGACAATTGTTTGATGGAGTACTAGATACATAACTCTTTGCTGAACAAGCATTTTAGGGATGAGACAAAACCTTTTCAGTTTAATGACCATATTTTGTTGCATAACGGAGCAGTCTGCAACGACTAAGCATATGATGTACTCTCTCCTCAAGTTTGGCTCAATTTGTCAGAATTCAGTTGGGATTTGGACTGCCCAGCAGATAAAATGTATGATAATCAAATACATTGCTTAATTTTCCAATTTAATTGAATTAGGCTCCTTTCTCTTCCCTTATTTTCCTAGCATAGCTTTATCTAAAATAAGAGAACTTGCTTGGTTACTGTAGCTGAACCTATATGACAGGATCAGTCTTAGAAACCAGTGTCTCAAATTTACTTTCACAGCCAGATGATGGGTTGGTATTTTGCCTGGCACTACTCTTTTGAGATACCATGCTTCTTCCCTGAAGCAGATATTACTCCTGTCTGGAGCAAGCTGAAACTGAGATTTGAGTGCACAAATTGCTAACGATTACTGAAAATCAATGGAAGATAGGCCCCAAAAGCAATTAAGCAGCTTTGAAAATCAATCCACAGTTAAAGTTGTCCAAGGACAAGGATTAGATCTTTTTCAGAGCTGAAGTCTTGTGTGGGGAAAGTCCTGGCACAGTGTCAAGTTCATGACTCTTTGTTCTACATATTTTTCAGTATGAATTCGTATCTAGATACTTGTGTGTGATTTGCTTAAACTCTGCTTGTTTGTTATTTCTTCCAGATTTTGGGTCTTTTTCTTTTCATAAAGGGTAAGCATGGTGTTAAAGTAAATAATTCCAAATAGAGCTCAGTTGGTAATAACTCTTGCAGCAGCCAGAATCCACATGCAATTTGTCTGTGTGAATTGCCCAAAATAGGTTTTGGATTACTGGGTGTTTTAAATGGTCTTTTTTGCCCCCCTGTTGATCTATTGTACTTTATGTATTTGGTCATTCTGTAGGACAATACCATGCATTCAGCCCTGTTTGTTTACCTGGAGTTTCAGCAAAGCTTTCAGACTCACCTAGTATTTTTAGACATAAAATAGCAATGTTTTAATCTGATAATCACTGAGAAACAAGCTCAGGATCTTTGGTAGAATATACATGGCCAATTTGTTCTGAGTAATTACAACAGGTAAATAAAAAGGTTTGGGGTAATAATTCCAGAATGGTAATGCTCCCAGAAATTCTTGTTGCTTCAGTAATTTGTCAGTGAAGATGTAGCAAAGCACGGATGGGGGTGGTAGGTGAAGTACAGCTTATAGCTTTAGGGAAAATGAACTTATTGTCTTACATAGTCCTCTGCACATTTCTTGGTTGTAGTTGGAATATTCAAATTTTGTGGCCAGATGATGACCAGAGGTAAAGCCTTACCTTTGTAGTAGAGTGTGTACTACTTCATTGCACCTGCAAGAGTATTTTCTTCATGCAACACACAATCCCAGAACCAGGGCAGTCTTCTTTAAAGTTCAAGTTCCAAATGGGGCAAATAGATCTGTAATTACTGTGTAAGTCCCTGAAGAAAAGTCAGTTGGAAAGTAGAGCATCTTGCTTCTCTCTGAAGAGCTTTGGTCTGCTTGTAATTAATGCTGAAAATACTTTTTTCTCTTCTGAATACTTCTGCTGAAAAAGTTCCTGGATTCTTCCTCTGAACACATTATTTTTAATTACAAGCATCATTGTGTGTGTAAATGAGTATTTATGTAAATAGTAAAGCACGAAAGATCTACTTCTAAAATGGCATTTGCTTTAATATCTTAGTCTTGCTACACAGAGCAGGATGGCAGACAATGATTTGAATATACTCTAGGGTTTATGGTGGTTTTTTTCTTAAAGCAGCATTAGCAATTTTATATATATGTAAGAGTATCAATTAAATGTTTTCCGATTGGCAGGGCTGGGAATATCTTTGTAGGAATCATGGTACCAATGCTTTGTTAGATGCTTTTTTCAACAGTGTATGTGTCAGGGTGAAGAAATTATCTGTGATGGTGTTTATGGAGGGATCCTGCTGGGTTAAAGAACAGAAGCTGTTTTCTAGGTTTCATCTCTGCAAAGTGAGCTGTTGTCCAGCATTCCTCCCACTTTTTTTGTTAAACGTTTCTGTTGGAGATTATTAGGTGTAATCCCCAAGACAAGTAAAGGCTCAGCAAACTTTTGGGTTTTGTTCTTTCTCAATATCAAGCAATTCTTCTTATATTTATTGTACCCAGCAGTCAAATGTTTTTTCTTCTTTCAAACTCTGTACTGAAAACATGTGATTTTTTGCTCTATCAGTTTGTTCTGTATGCCCTGGCTGCCCACTCTCTCTGTGGCCTGGGTGTGCTTTGCTGTCTGGTAGGAGACAGTCTTTCTCTCAGGTTAAATGTCTATGTATTATGATTTGAAACCAAAGCTCTGTCAAAGGACCTAGTCCTCTTGGTTGCTTCATCATGACTGTTAATTGCTCTAATCTGGTGGGTATGGGTAGTGCACTTTTTTAGATCAAGCCCATAAATCCAAAGAGAACTTAGATATTTAGTTGTTATTAAAAGAGAGATGAAGTAGCAAGAATTGTTCTTGTTGCATGTTTACTCTGGCACATCCTTTTGGTGTTGCAGTTATTTGACAGAAAATGATGACTACCATCTGTTCCCTTCCTCTGTCATCATTCAAAGTTGCTTTTCTCTTTGAGAATGAAGTCTTCATAGAGAGATAACAAGTTGCTATCTCTTCCTGTTTCCATAGTCACAATTAATGCTTTTTTCTTTTTACACTCCCATACACGTTTTCATTCATGCTGCCTTCATTACTTGGAGTCATCATCCTAATTTAAATTTACAGTGTGCACCTTGTCTGTCTTGCAGCTTGCTAGAAATTTCCTCTGGCAGTTTTTATATTCATCATTTCCATCTTCACGCCACCTTTTAACAGGAAGATTGTCATGTACTTTGTTCTTACATACTTCAAATTACTTGTACTCCTTTTTTTCCCCCCTCTAGAGCACCACAAACACATCAATTCTGCATGTGTTAATAATTAAAGGTTTTAGTTACACAGTTTTCTAACAGTGCTAATACAAAAAGCTTGTAAAGCTGCTAGTTAAAGAAGATCTTTCCCTCTCTGATTTCATGGAAGAATATTAAGAGAATTAAACTAATGGAAAATCCCACAGTAAACAGAAGGACACATGCTGTGCTCTATCACCAAGCAGTGTGGGATGAAACTGAGTCTTATCTAGAGATCAGACCTGGCAAAACATTGGCAATAATACCGTGGCAGGGAAGGAAGAGTAACCTTTTTCTCTTCAGTATTGGAGGATTTGGTGAAGCTACATATAGAGCCCTAATTTCCCTTGAAGTCTGAAGAATAGTTATTTTGATCTCATTTCTTTATTTGTAATATCTAATTCTTTTGGTTCACCTGTGATTTTTTTCCACCCTCTGTGAAGAATGCAGATAGCGGCATAAGCTGAGGAGGTTAAACCTCATTATTGCTAGAAACTCTAGTGGAAGGCAAAAGATAACAATGTGCTATCCATAATTTCTTTTCAGACATTAGAAATGAAATGTTGAAGTAAAGTTCAAGATCTTGTTTGGACTTTATTTTATTGGACTGTGTCATTTAGTTGGCTGGATAGTGTCTAAGAACTGTTTGAAAAATTTTTTACTGGCATGGTATCTTTCCCTTTTTTTAACTGTAACATGATTTGAGAGAGTGCTCTGTTGAGTGGACCCAGCTTTCAGCTGTGTTCACCCTCCAGTTGTATGCCAGGGTTCTGTGGCTTCTCTGCATGCATGCAGAAAACCCTGTTGTTGTTGGAATTTGAGGGGTATTAAATAGGGTAAAAGCTGGATAGGATAAACAGGATAAATTGTTTGCATGATCTAACCTTAATGCATTATTATAGTAGTTTAAACAGTTTTTTCACCCTTAATTTTCATGACTGAACAGTGCTGAGTTAAGAATCCTTTTATGGCTTTTCTGTCTGTAGTCTTAAACAGAAATTATTGCAGAAGAAAAGTTGATCTCCTTTCTCCCAGTTCAGGCACATAGTCATTAGGTGACAGTAACAGGCATCACACAGATCCCAAATTGGATCATGCCAGTTTGTGTTTCTGTAACCCAAAAGCTTTTTTTTTAGACCCTTGGAAGGAAGTGGGTTTCTTCAAGCATGATAGAAGCAAAATAAGTAAAATTGAGATAAGCAAGACATGTTTTTAAGCAGCACAGAAGAATGTGTCGGGCGCAGTTTTGAAAGACCAAGTCATGTTGCTTAAATATGTGTTCTTGTAAATTCTTCCTCTTAAGAATGTGGCATGCAGTATTTTAAATTATGATTGTGATATGAGCTTTGACTGGCTAGTGGTTACATAAATATGCTGGCTCTGGGTGAGGCAAAGTGGGTAACAGTGAACTTAGTCCCATACTGCTTTGCTTTTATGCTTAGCTAGACTTGGGCCTCAGTGCCTGTCAGCTTTCAGTGTAGTACTGGAGAGATAACAATTGATTGTTATAGTATCATAGGAAAAATTAGGTGGGATTATGTTGTATAAGGAGCTCAACTACTCTTCTGAAATGGTGTCCCTCAAGGACTAACTGCAGTAAGTAACAGTTCTGGGTGATGGATATAGGTGCCCCCAGAGCCTGAACTGACTCTGTTGATTGTTTCTGTTGTGCAAGGGACAAAACTGGTGAAGAGCTGGAAAGGAGCAGTGCCTCAGTGCCACAGGCATGGGGTGGGTGTTCCTCAGTGGTGGTGGAGGTGTACCCTGTCCCTGTCCTGGGAGCAGCATGTCCCACTCCTGTGAGAGGCCTGGGAAAGAGAAAAAAAAAGACCTCATTTCTTGCTTGTAGCCTTCTAATTAGGTTCCTGCTGTACTGGCTAATTTCTGATCATGAATGATCTAGAAAAAGATTGTAAAATAGAATGATATCATCTCTTCCTGCTGTTTTGGAGATAGCGTTGTGTGCCACCTCCCTAGAGCAATAAAAAAATGTAAATGCTAAATTTCTTATCAAGACAAGTCAGAAACTCTGTTGGATTTGTATTTCTTGTCTTTGATTTGCTTCTCTGCATAGGGAGCTTTATTTCTTCTGATGCCTACCTCCTTCCTACTATATTCATGTATCATTTTATGCTCACCTGGGAGATATCAGTTGTATACAAAGCAATTTCTGCATTGCGAAGCTATTTTGAAGCTTGTCATAATGCTCCATAAACTACAGAAACAGGTAGCTTTTCTTGATGGCTTTCTGTTTCTGGTGCTACACAATGACAAATAGGTAGCTTTTCTTGTACAAGTGTCTTGATGGCTTTCTGTCTGTTTCTGGTGCTACACAATGACAAAAATGTGATGCCTGGAGATGGTAGGATGTAGACTGAGGGTGAAGCTTTGGGGACTGTGCCATGTCTTAGTTTCTTTTAGGCTGTCAGTGCTAAGAGTCCCTGTTTCAGGTGCCATCAGCTTTTGAACTCCTTCAGTGGGTTATTTTTCCTTCAGGTCTCTTGGGAAGAGTAACCTGGAATTGCTGCTCTTCAGGCAAACCTATGTGTAAACAAAGGCACTGCAGCAGAGGGGGTGCCTTTTCGTTGAAACCTAACAGGGGACTTTATGTAACAGAGCACAAATAAACAGAAACATCACTTCTAGATAGAGCTGTTATTTCTCCTGCAGAGTAATTATCAATCAATAAACGTTGTATCTGACAGCATCAGTGTGTGCTAAGTGCTCTGAGCTAACTTGCAGTCTGATAGTAAACCAGCCTTGGAGAGAAAATGCTATTAACTCTAAGCCATGATTACCTGTGGCATGTGTCTGAAAGCAGCATGGTCTCACGCATCTTTTGCTTCACCCATGCACTAGCAGTTGTGCACTCAGAGTTGTGGGTAGCATTCAAGCCATAGTAGCTGGGTTGCAATGAGTTTGGACCAAAACAGGTTTTCAGACGTAAGGTTGAAAGTCTTCACAGTTACCTTTTTTTTCCAATGACATGTTTCAGATGTATTCTAATGCTGCAAGGCAAAGTTGAATGGTGACTAGTAGAATGAGATGGGGATTTTACTATTAAGCTATTTCATAGATGACTGTCATGGTTTAATCCCAGCCAGCAGCCAAGAACCACAAAGCTGCTCATACTCCCTCCTCCCCCTTTTCCCCCCCAACCCAGAGGAATGGGGAGGAGAAAATAAAATAAAATATGTAGGTTGAGATAAGAACAGTTTAATAATAAAGAGCAGAATGAGCTAAAATGCTAATGGATAATAAAAAGAAAGTGAAAGGGGAAAAAAACCAATAAAACAAAATCAGTGATGCACAATACAATTGCTCACCACCCGCAGACCAGCACAACCCCAAACCTCCCCCTGGATCAGCCCTTCCTGCTTATAGACTGGGCATGATGTTCTATGGTGTGGAATATCCCTTTGGCTAGTTCAGGTCACCTGTCCTGGCTGTGCTCCCTCCCAGTTTCTCTTGTGTACCTTCTCACTGGCAGAGCATGAGACACAAGAAAGAAAATGTCCTTGATTTAAGATAAACACAACTTAGCAGAAACCAAAATATCAGTGTGTTATCAACAGTATTCTCACTCTGAATCCAAACACTGCAGTGTACCAGCTACTGAGAAGGAAAAGAAAAAAAATTAACTCTATCCCAGCTGAAACCAGCACAATGACCTCTCTAAAAATAAACAGCACTGTGCTCTGGGGTGTCTGCTGCTGGGTACTGATGAAGACAAAGCATGAGACAGGACATAGCTTTGATGTAAATAATAATTGCTCTGTTCCTGTGGAGCCATTAGGATAAACAAAGGGCAGTGCAAATCATAATGCAAAATAGTGCTGAAAGCCAAGAGTGTTTCCAATAGCGAGCAGTAAGATACTGTAAGGAAGTTTTGGGGTTTTCCTGTAAACAGCATATTTCTCAAGATGTGTTTGGCCTCCTTCAGGAGAACCTAGGTTTTGGGCTGTTACTGGACCCATTGTGTTTCAACATTTTTTTTTCAAAACATGTTTTTAAAGCAGCAAACCAAAAGCATTCTTCCTTGAACTCTTTAGTATAAAAGTACTGTCTAAGGTATTTAGGTACTGTCTATAAACAATATCCACCCTGGGGTACTGCAAAGTCTTGGAGCCTAAGTACTTGACCATGGAATATATGGAAATATTTCCTTCTAAGGCCTTGTCTTTGGTCACATAAAAAGAAGAAAAAGCCAAACCAAAAGACAGACTCTCTGAAGTACTCATTTTTAAAGGCAACATGCCAGTGTGGTTGCATCAAGCAACTTCAGAGAATAAGAACACCAGCACATTATTGTGGACATCTCTAAAAACTGTGAGTACAGAATTTATTGTACCTTTTTCTCTTTCCACATTTGTCGTGCTGTATTGCTGCATTGTGGAACAAGTGTAAGGAGCTAATAACTTCCATTTCGGAACAGATCTCAGTAGTGATTTGCGGAGGAAATTCTGGTGCAGATGCGTCATGACCGAGGCTGCTTTGTACTGTTCAAATAACACACAAGAGTTTTAGAGAACCAGCTTGAATAGCAAACTTGGGAAATCACTGCGTGCATTTGCTCTAAGTGGTCTCCTCTGAGCACAGGCTGGAGGGGTTGGTAGGTGCATACTGCGTTCCAGCAACTCATCACTAGCAAAACAATCCCTTTGAGTGTGCTATGAACTGGTGCAAGTTAAAACTCTGCTGATGCATTTTGCCCTTTTCTTCCTGTGCACTCGGAAAAAAATGGAACATAATGGAGCTCTAGGCCCCTGTGTGTGTTGTAATTAGGAATTTTACAGGCACTTTCATGGGAACTGGGAGAGACTGAATATAGGAAGTCTTTCTTTTAGCAAAAAATAAGATAACCAATATCAGAGGCAGCTTCTTCCAAGTCAAAATGACATCTCATGCAAATCGATTTGTCACCAGCCCCAATTCTCTGCAGTAGTAGGCAGAACTCTTGTGAGACCTGGATTAGGTTTTGACATTTATTACTCGATTGCAAACAAGCTCATCCTCAAGTCTGTTTGGAATTAATTTCAAAAATGAGTATCTCTTCACATAGTAAGTTCCTTCCCCACAAGGTCCAGGGCAAATGCAAAATACCCATATTTTCAACCCATCCCAGGTCTTCTGCTCCAAAATTCGGACTTCTCATGTCTCCTTGAGAGCAGATGGGGGAAGCAGAAATGTTTTGGTAGCTCTAGGTACTCCAGTGACTTAGGCTATATGAGTTCCTTGTTAGAGAATGGGTTGAGATTCTGCTCCTGGGTAGAGCAGTTCTGTGTTAGGTGCTGTGCCTCTGTTACTACATTGGCAGGGGCCATGATGCTGATACAGCACAAGCCAGGAGAAAGAGTCCTCTGTTTTTCTAGGTACCAGAGCCATTCAGCCTGAACAATGAGGCTGGCGCTGACAGCAGCTTTTTTGTTTGTCGTGGGACTTTGTAAACATATTGAGGTTGGCCAAGAGTTTGAATTTTTCTGTGTGGTGTCTACATAGTTATGCTGGTGAATCCTTGTAGTCTAGACATGGCCTGAGTTGTGTTGTGATTTGAGGGCAGTTGCTGTTTTTCTCTGTGAAGACTTAGTAGTAGAAATGTTACTAAATACTGTGGTAGGTATTATTTCTATGTAAAGTGCTTTGAGGTTTCTAAAAGCCCCCCTAGTTCTGCTTTGCAGTAAAATTTAATTGTGCTCAGGATGTTTCTAGATTGCACTGGTTTATGTGTTGAGGCAAACTGAAATTAGATAAACTTCTTCATTCTCGGGTAAGTTACAGCTCGAGTATGGTGGAGGTGGGAAAAAATAACATTGTAGAGAAAAAAGTGCAACAGAAATCATGGAAGCACCAGTGAAACAAATAAACAGATAAAGTTTTTTCAGTGCCTATCATTTTTCAAGCATTTTTCAAGGCTGGAGCACCTGCACATGTAAGCAATAGATTTATTTTTTGTAACTTGACATTCTATCTGCATAGTGCCTGACTTCTGTACAAATGTTTTAGTGGGTGCTTGTTTTGACATTTTAATAAATTTATTTATTGTCAGCCATTAGAATACTAAACTCAAGAAGTTGACAAAAATGTGGCCTGTCACATAAAGGCAGTTAAAATGCAGATCAGTT
>NW_008651223.1:9515-40687 GCF_000695815.1 Acanthisitta chloris
TTAAAATTCTTGTTTTGATCCAGGAGTAAATTTGGTGCATTCTAATGACTCCTTGAGCCATTTCAGAGCATTCAATTACTCTGCAGCAGCAAAACCAACAAAACCATCTAGCTCTAGAGAGAATGAAGGTGTTCTGGGTCATAAACAATCCTTGCCCTAGAGAAGTTTCGAAATACTTCATGTCTTAGCAATTCTGCAGCAAATGAGTGTTTGAGCACAATATTCTTTAAAATTATGCACTAAAATGATGACAGTACTGTTCCCCAAACCACCTTACAAACATTTCTTATACTTAAAGGCATGCTTGAAAACATTAATTATTAAAGAGAGTCTGCATAGCTATTTTTTCTACTTGCAGCATGAAACAGTTCAAATATATTCAAAATGGATTTCTTTTTTTTGCAAAGATGTTCTGTTTGAATACAGCACAATAGCCCTGCAGCAGGGTTATGCAGATATGCTGTGAAATCAGGTTGTTCTTCGCTTTGACAGAATTTTATGACCTGGGGAAGTGATCACATTTTAGAGCCAGGAGAGCATGCATGTGGTTTTCTCTTTAAAACAGTTTTTTTACTCTTTACAACAGTTCAGAGGGAGAATGTCAAGCAAAGGCTCTACTACCCTTTGCACTGCTGTTCAAAGGTTATGTAAATACATCCCTGCCCAATTCTGCCAGGCTGACTGAGAACTACAAGGTGGCTGCTCTTATGCTTTTCACTTTTTATTCTGTATATATATCTATATCTATATCTATATCTTGTTTTTCTTTCCCTCCAAATCTATAGCAGTAGATATGTAAGCCTTATTGAAGTGATGCTCTGCTTCGGAATTCGTGGGAAATGTAGAGCTTCAGAGGAAGAGAAAACATTAAACCCCTGTTAGTGTTGAAGTTCAGAAGCAGTTGTGGACCACTGAGGAAGCCAACGTGGTGTGTTTTATCAGAGAACTATTTACTTACCAAGCCATGTGATCTCTAGACTTGCTTTGAGTTCTGTTTTATGCCTTTTATTTAAAACAATTCTTGCCCATTTGAATTAAAGCGTCCGACTTCTGAAATTTTACAGAAGTGTTGATATCCTGTGAGTGACAGAACACCATGTAGATGGAATCCGGTCTAGAAAGGGAATAAACCTCTATAGTCTTGTAAGTGTGTCTCTCTGAACTGATTTGGCTTACTGGAATTCTGTTTTTCTCTTGCAGGCATTATGCTGCTCGAAGTATTCCTTGTTCTGGGGACAGTCATCATCTACTTCTTATTTTACAAGAAGAAAGAAGAGAAATTGCCCTTTAAAGAGGGATGGTGGGGCAAGGGACAAAAGCCTGATGCTGAAGAAGATACAACTATTCGGCCATTTAAGGTGGAAACTAAAGAAGAAGAGCTGAGTGTAAGCAAATCTCTGTACTGGGGAGAGAGAAGTAAGAAATGGACATGTTTGGAAGTCATTTTAAAATTGAACCAATAGTTACATTTGTGGGAACGAGCAGTGATGTCCAGGTCTTGGGGGAAGGGATCTTTCAATACTTCAGAAGACAGGTATGGATAGGCAGATTTCATACCCTGCTATGCCATTTGGTTTTCAGCTGGCTGTTGCAAGGTTGCTGGTAAATAAACCTACTTTGCAAAGTCTAATAATCATAAAAATCATATTGCAGATTACTCAACTCAATGTTTCTGTTTGTGCACTTTCCTCAGTTTGTGTAGACAATATCTTTTTTTTTTTCTCTCTTTCTTCCCAAAGCAATTACAAATACCTCATTTTCTTGACTGCTTTATGTTTGCAGCTGTGTTGAATGCTGATTCTTTTGTAATTAATGGTCTACTTTGGTCAACACTAAATTACTGTGGTAATTACAGTAAACACATACGTTGCAGAATTTGTTGGATAGAGAGATTTTGATTGTGTTTAAGTCAGGGATTGAACAGTTTCATAGATCTGTGTGGCAGAGTCATGGTTCAAACAATACTCATGGGATTGCTCATATTATTCATTTATAATGGGTTCTTATTTCCTCAGGAAGGCCTGAGATTTTTAACACTTTGCTTGCCCTTCTTAGTAGTATCAATGGATGTTGATCTCCATTATGTTTTCCCCTTATACCACAGACACTAAGCTAGATAATTTCTAACTTATGAATATATTTGAAACATGCAATTCTGTATTATGGCAGCTCTTCCATCAGTAGAAGACTCTGCATAAACTAGGAATTAAAGTTATCCTAGCATGCATTACCAAAATATTTTTAGAAGGTGTTGAGCATGGAGTTATGTATGTATGTATGTATGTAAAGGCATGTCAGAAACTTCATTTAGAAATTTGATGCTCTCTGTACACGTGTTAAATGCCAAAACAGTGAGCTTACATACTGATGTCTTGCCTAGGGTGAGACTGCCTGTTCAGTGAGGCATGAGCCAATGCATACACCTAACTCATCTTAGGGTGGGAACTGTTATTGCTCTATTAGCAAATGCTGTTCAGGTTTACACCCCTTAGAGACTTGAGCAGGATTAGATTTCCAGACCTGCTTTCTACCCTCAACTATTCTGTGGTCCTGTTTGCAATAGGAAGGGGCTCTTGGCTGTACTTCCCTGCTGAGTGGTCTTGGACTTGTTTTGCAGTATGGTCAGCATCCCCCATAACCTGAAAGTGCAGTGGGAAATTCACTGTCATAGTTATTCGAGATTGGCAAACTTTAATTTCAGTCTAGATTCACCAACTCTGTGTCCATGCAAAATCTCTTGGAGTGTTTCCCAGTGAAGACATCCTGCCCCTTGCTTTAGGAAGGAAAGCAAAAGGTCTGGGTCAGATTCGAGCATTGATTGTGAGGTTGGGCTCGTAGGTAACCTGAGGAACAAAGCACCCTGGCAAGGCAACAAGACTTATACTGTGAAGCCACAGTAGTGTCAGCAGAGTGTATTGTCGTCTGTGGTTATCTGCCTGGCAAACAGGTTAGCCAGCCCTGTAGGACAAAGGCTGAGACAGTGTTAAGAACAGCTGTAAGTGGAAGAGGAAGGAGGCCATCTGCAGGAGAAAAATAATTGGAACAGGTGATGGAGCATCACCAAAGGCACAGGTGTCTAATCAGAGATGTTATTTTCATTGTTTTCATTTCACTTGGGAAACCATGCACAGAACAGCCTGAGATGGCAGACACGAGCTCTTTTAATGCTTCTTCTTTCTTTTCCCTCCAGGATTTATTTAGGAGACTTGACCAGGCTCGATTCACTGAGCCACTGGAGAATGGTTGCTTCCATTATGGGGCTAACTCCATATATCTCAGGAAGGTTGTCTCCTACTGGAAAAACCAGTTCAATTGGAAGAAACAAGTTGAAGTCCTCAACAAGTACCCACAATTCAAAACAAAGATTCAAGGTGTGTGGCTTTTCCCCTTAAAATATAAACAGTAATACATAATCTTATCTGCAAGGGATCTCGGTGGTAAGAATGCTATGGATGTGTCACATGGTCCTTCCCTCCCTGGCTGCCATAGCCTTGGATCATTGGCATCACTGCTGAAGCAGCAAGAAACTCCTTCATTGTAACTGAAGCCTTTAGGATGAGGAATGACAAATGGAATTCCCTGTGCATGAGTGGCTTGTCAGCTGGTGTTAACAGGAGCCAAGCACAGGCATTTGGAAACAGAACTGGATCTTAAGATGTACACATGTTCCCTGACTTGCATGCAGTCATGCAAAAATACCCACAGATGTCTCCTCATGCTCCATGTAGTTCTCCAGTTGCTGCTGTCACAGTGATGCCATCAGCCTGGCAGCCCTCCTCAGCTGGGTGTGCTGGCAGCTCAGGTTGGTCCTGCTTGGCAGGGCAGATGTGCTCTGCTGCATTTCAAGCACTGGTAGGCCTAGGAATGCAGACACCTTTCCCTTGGGGTTGATGTGCTGCCAGGCATGAGGAAATGGTTTCTCTTTTCATTCAGAGCACAGGCACCTTTTGAAAGGCCATTTTCAGGTAAAGTCTGCTGGTGCTGGAGCTTGGTCAGACTGAACATTTTAAAACGCTTGATTTAGGGTTGTGCTTGGGCCATTTTGGAGTGCAGCTGTAGATCTAGAGGACAGCAGGCAATTGTCTCACATGATGGCAAAATTCAAGCTTGAGTGTATGCCGTTATGTTTTTACTTGCCCCCATAATTATAGGTTATTTTAAGTGGTGCAGCTTACCATAATATTTGAAGTGGATTTGGGACAAAACCCGTTGTTTCATAGTAGTTAGAACACAAAACTTATTTAAATGTATACAACGTGGTTCGTGCTGAAAAACGTAAAACCAGAAAGTCTTCCCTTAAAAAAGAAAAAAAACAAGTATCATCTGAGACAAGAAAAGGAGAAGCAGCTAAGGACAGGGCACTATGTATAGCAATAGGGAGAGAAACTTCAGCGTAAGGAAAGATTACAGAGATGAAACATGAAAAGACAAGGTCAAACATGCTGTATATCAAATTCCTACCTTCTGTCATCACTTGAAAGTTTTTCTGAGAATACAGAGATTCACAGGATTGTCAGGGATGGGGAAATCTCAGTCAGTGAAAGAGGGTGGTGAACTGGAGTTGTCAGTAAAGCGTGCTTAAATCCATCAAGAAATGAGGCATACAGGCTCTACTAAGAGAAAATTATTGTTTCCTGGAAAGCAAAGCCCTGAATGGGTTTGAGGAAGAGCAGTGCACCTGAAGTAGCTAGTGCAATGCTGCGTGGAGCTTACTGCTTGCATGGGGAAAGGGTCACAAAGGGAACAGGACTGCAATTTTTACCTTCTTAAGAAGGAGACTGGTACTAGATCATAGTCTTCTGTTTTGGTTAACTCACTTAAAGAGATACTGAAAGTGTTGGACAAAAGGTAGAACTACAAAGATGAACACTTTAACTCTCTTTTAACAAGGCATTTTGTCAAATCCTTGATTCGGCATGATTGGTATATCAGCAGTCAAGATGTGTGACTTGATTACAGGAGACCTTCACAGACAAAGAATAATTACTGAAGGCTTTTTAAGTTCCTTTTGCTGTAGCATTTAGGATCAGTTGCTGGAGACAGAAGCCAGACATGTTCAAATGGAAAGTAAGGCATGCACAAAATGAGGAAAGTGATTAATGTCCCCAAACAAACAGCTGCTAGATTTGATGGATTCCCTACCTCTTGGTGCCTTGCAGTTCCAATTGTAAGCCTTTGAGGAAGAAAAATCTGTGGGCGATTGAAGCCTATCCTGTACCATATAGGGACATTTAGATAAAATTTAAGGATACTTGGACTAAATGATGCAATTGTCTCTTCTGCCTTTAAGCTGTGTGAGTCACTGTGTTACCGTTAGTACATTGCTTCACTTCTATGTCTTATTTTGCCAATTTATTTTAAAACAGAAACACGCCAACCTCATTTGGTTGTTGTGATGCTTAATTGCCCATTATAAAGTACCTTAAGGTCCTTGGATAAATGTATCCAGAGAAGTGCAGTGTGTTTGCATGCTCACCAAAACCAAGGTCTTCAGAAAAGATTGATTGATAATCTGTTCTGTGATTAGTTTCAGTGTCATGGTAAATTTGGGCATGCTAATTATTTATTTTATTTTTACAGGCATTGATATCCATTTTGTTCATGTGAAGCCTCCTTGTTTGCCTGAAGGCCAGTCTGCAAAGCCATTACTGATGGTTCATGGTTGGCCTGGCTCATTTTATGAGTTTTACAAAATCATCCCTCTCCTGACGGATCCTGCGAGCCATGGCCTCAGTGATGAACACATTTTTGAAATCATTTGCCCATCTATCCCTGGTTATGGTTTCTCAGAAGCACCCCACAAAAAAGGTATGATGCATGAACAGATTGCCTGGGGAAGTAGTGGATGCCCCAGTCTTGGCAGTGTTCAAAGCCAGGCTGGATAAAGCCTTGAGCAACCTGGTCTGGTGGGGAGGTGTCCCTGCCCATAGCAGGGGCTTGGGACTAGATGAAGGTCCATTCCAACCCTTAAAATACTATATTTCTCTGATAAGAAACTGAACTACCACAAGCCCAGCTCACAGTGAGATAGCCCCTGCTAGCAGAACAGTAACTCCTGTGACATACTCATTTTCCCAGTGTAGAAACAGAGATCCTGTGTGCTGTGTGGGAAGAGGGAGATAAGAGGGTCACTTCAGGTGACATCATTGACTAGTTTTAGGAGCAATGTATAAATAATTTTAAAAGAACTATAAAAAGCTATTGTGACAAATCAAGAACTGTAATCGAGTCCATGAATTGTCTGTGAGTGAGCAGGCAGAGTATATTTCATTTGTTACTGTTCCTTTTGGGTGTTTTCAGTCCATATTCAACAGTGTTTTATACAGATAGGTGAGAAGCAACAATTGAAACAAATCAGTTTATATATCTACATGGCAGATTGCAGCCAAATACCTGCTCGTTCAGCTTGTGCTCTGAACTATACAAACACAAGCTGCAACAAATTGAAGCAAAGTACTATTCAAAGTGATGCTAAGCTTACTATTTAGTTATGTGTACAAGTGAGTAATGTGGGGAATGTTGGTTTTGCTTTTCTCTACTTCCCTGGTTACAAGTTATGTCGTCAGTGTTTGGTGGAGAAGTGCATTATTAGTGGAAACTTAGAGTTTCCAATTATCATTAAGAGGAGACTGTGCTCACAGTAGACAAAACAGAAACACATTCCCTGGGCAATGCTCTGTGCCTCTGACAGGGCTTAGATGGAGTATGGCTATAGTTTAGTTTAAATGGAGTCTAGTAGCCCTTTGGTGGGTCAAATGTGTGGGTTCTCCTGACCCCAAACTGCTGGGGTCAGGAGAACACCAGTGGGCAACAAAGGCTAGGATTTGTCTTCCTCATGGCTTCTGCTTGCTCTCTAGACCTTGCCTGGATGGTGTGGAAGGGCTTCCATATAGTCTGTCAAGCAGGCAAGGAGAAATGGACTTGTAGCTTTATAGGCACTTGAACATTGCCTTTTCTGTGGAAAAGAAAAGAAATGCTCAGGGTCAGAAGTGTAGGTGGGATTAATACAACAGTGTTCTTTTCTTTTAATGCAGGTTTTGATTCTGTAAGTGCTGCCTCTGTTTTTCACGAATTGATGCTGAGACTGGGATTCAATGAGTTCTATGCCCAAGGTGGTGACTGGGGCTGGCTCATCTGCACCAACCTGGCCCAGATAGCTCCCAAGTGAGTACCTCATGGTACAGCATTGCATGACTGGTGTGCAAAGCTGTTTTACTCTGTGAATGAACGCATTTTTAAAGTCATTTGCTCATCTATCCCTGGTTATCATTTCTTAGAAGCACACCACAAAAAAGGTATGATGCATGAGAAGAAATTGAACTACCACAAGCTCAGTCTCACAGTGAGACAGCCCTTTGCAGAACAGTAACTCCTGTGACTTGTGTACTTGAGAATTCCTGTCCACGTGAGAACTGTGTAGTTTCTCTCTTTGGTGCTCAGTGTTAAGCAGTGATCCAAAATTACATTCTTTATCTTATACCTGTTCTTCCAAACAGTTGTGTGCAGTATTTTTGTAATGGCATCATATTTTATTTTTTTTTTAACTTGGAGGACTTTTTCTGTTTTTATTTTTAGCCACATGAAAGGACTCCATTTGAATCTAGCCTCAGTTACAAACATGGGATTCATGCACCTGCTCTCCATTCTGCTGGGCCAGTACTTCCCAGGGCTCTTCGGTTTCCAGGAAGAAGATGTTAGGCGGATGTTTCCCTTCTTGAAGAAAGGGCTCTACAGGATCTTGCAGGAGTCTGGCTATGCTCACATACAGGCTACAAAGCCTGATACTGCTGGTAAAACAAACCAACCAAAAATACCAAGCTTTTGAGCTCAGAATACTTACTCTGTTCATTTTAGCTGTGCTTCTGTAGAAACAAAATGTACTGCTTAAAATATGCAGAAAATAATTCTTCTTTCAGGGAAATTGAAGTAGGAAGGTAGGAGGTTTTAAACAGTGGGCTCCTTTTCTCTAGGCAAGTCAGAAAGGGTTACCTAGCATTACACTCACTTCTGCATGCAGAAGCAGTGTATCTGCACATCAGCACTGAGCAGGCTCCAAGTGCCACTGACCTCATTTCCAGTTTTCATAAATAAAATAGTTTGTTTTATACTTTTCCACTTCTGCTCTCACCAGGGACTGTAATTTCATTTCAAATGCAACTGTGCTAAGAGCAGAAGATAGTTTCTTTGAGAATGGATCCCATTCAAATGATGTAAACGACAAGAAGCTTTTAGCTGTCTCAGCACACAGTGTAGCTTATTTATTATAAGGATAAGTAATACCTAAGAAGTAAAATCAAATTTCATTTTCACTCATTGTTCTGAATCACTTGCATACTTTCAGGTTAAAAAAGAATGTGCATCTGTGAATGTTCTTTCTAGGTGAGCTAGGCACTCGGATTGCTTAACTACTTTAAGTGTCTGAGTATTAAGTGTTTCTATTTTAAAAACATCTTTTGCGACTGAATTGGACAACTGAGTCAAGAATACTGAATACATTTTAGTTCAGTGCAGCAGCAATTCACTCAAGGATTTTATTAAAAACATAGCTAAGGAAAATATTTCTTAATGGTTTTCCATAAGCTTGCCTACAGAGGCAGGTATATTCTTGGAATGCGTAGGCAAAATGACAATGTTATGGTTTTAAAATAATTTTGCTTCCATTGAGTTTTGGTTTCTAAAAATTGCTAGCCTTTTGTGCATCAGAAAAGAGGGGGAAACTAATAGATGCCTAGCCATGTTCCTTCTACTGTGTTTTTTTGGCTGATTCTTGTCCCTACCAGTAATGTGTGCTCTGTCAGAGCAGACTGTGGAGACTGGGAACCAGCAGCCAGTTCATGTTTTGGGAGCTGGAGCATTGTTGCAGCTCTGAAGACAAAGAAGAGAGGAGCATGGTAGTGGCAGGTTCTTTTAAGGAGAAAAACACTCTGAAGATGGGGAGCATAAGGTAGCTGGAAGAAGCAGAGCTATGGAGACTACCACAGTCTTCCTGAGACTGAAACTCAACTGTCATGTTTAAATAGCAACTACTGATGAAATTGTGCCAGCTGCAGCATTAGGCATTTTTCAGGAAGATTGGGTTGCATGGGTGGAACATCAAATATATTGCTGTTCCTTGGGAACAGCTTTTTCTAAGTTGGGGGTTTTTTTTAACAGCTGGGACAATTTATGTTCCCTGTATTTCACAGCAGTAGGATGTATGAGCAAAGTTCCAGATGCAGGCGTGTTTTTTCTGTCCAAGCAAAACAAACTTTAAAAGCTATATTAAGGCTTGTTCAAAATGAAGGCAGTTGGCTATTGCTAAGTCAGAAAATGGACCTTTTGGTAAAGCCTTGCTCTTCCTTAATGACTTTCTAATAATCCTTAAAATGTTTTCGCTGTTAGATAATGTTGCAACTCCTCCTGGTTAGGTGTAGGCATGTTGTGTTTGGCCCTGTAATGCTGTTTAATACATGACAACTTCCAAATTAATAGAAACAAACCCTACTTGGAACACAGAGCTTAATCTTATTAGCTTACAAGAAAAAAAAAAGCTAGCAGAAATATCAATACTGTTACATCAGTTCAAAAACTGTATGGTGTGAGCCAATGCAGCATCTGCTCAGTTGCAGATACTATCAGTTTATGATTTAACATTAAATGGCTCCAATTCATTCTACAATTTATTTAAGGACACAGCTGCTGAAACTGCTTTGTAAAGTTACATCCCCTGCATTGTAACAGGTTGCTTCTATAAGACCCTGAGTTCAGTAGCTGGATAATCACAACTTGTATTTTCCTCCTCCTTTCCAGGCTGTGGTTTAAATGACTCTCCTGTAGGACTGGCTGCATACATCCTGGAGAAGTTCTCTTCATGGACTGATCTGGAATTCCAGAATTTAGAGGATGGAGGACTAGAGAGGTAAGGCTTTTCTCTTATGCCATTTTGGACGAGGTGACTAAGCCCAAAGTCACAGCTAAAGAGGTATGTCTGAACTGATGGCCCCACACTTGTAGGGAGCCTGTAGTGACCACAGATGTGCAGGGCTGTACTACAGCAGACAGAGAAGCAAATAAGCCATCAAAGCTGTTGTATTCCCTTCCCACTTTGATCTCCTAGAAGCAAAATACACCCTGCAGCTTCTGGATATTATAAACTGACATGGGGGGGAAAAAAATCTCATTAGGATGCAAACCCCAAAAGTCTAACGCACATTAAGATGCTGGGAAACAGAACTCTTGATTCATTTTAATACTAATAATTAACTCTCAATTAATTTGCTTTGGACTGACCAGTATTGCTTCATCTACCTACCATTCTTAGCGTGCAGCAGAAATCTGAGCTGAACTACCTGGCAGGAGTGGAGTGAAAGGGTATGTTAGGAAAAGGCCCAGTGAGAATGGATTTGAATAGAATGTTTGCACTGCATACAGCTAATAATTTTATATGAAACATACACTGTTTACAGCACGTGTTGGTGTGATGGCTCTGCTGAAAGTTCACAGAAGCATTTCAAATTATCATTAATAGATGGCACAAGCTGTTCCATGTGCTGTTTTGCTCCTACCCTCCCAGTCTATGGACAGGACTGACAGCTATGCTGGAGCATAAGGTGCTTGTGGGAGTCTGCCTTCTATGTAGGAGTTAAAATGTCACTTCCCAGTTTGTGTCTAAAAGCCTTTAACATTCTTAATTGGTCACTGAGAGCCAGAGGGGCAGTAGTACACTTCATCTCTCCACTCTTACCTTAACCAAATTAACTCTTTTTTCCTCTAACTTTTTTTCTCACAACCAAACCAAAATCAAGCCCCTACTGAAGTAATACAAATCAGTATTCAGTTCTAACTAAGCAATCTCTGGGCTTACCTATTCAGGAAGTTTAACCTGGATGACCTGCTCACCAATATCATGATCTACTGGGTGTCAGGCTGTATAGTCTCCTCAATGCGTTTCTACAAAGAAAATTTGCAGAAGGGGATAGGCACACAGAAACATGAAAAGTAAGTGGTTCTTTTCCTTTATACATTTTCCCTATATCTTAATTTTATGGTTGCAGACAGGTTGCTCATGTCTTATTGCTGCTACAGGTTTCTGAATGCTGAGGAAAAAGCACTGGTGTATTATAGTATTTCTCTGCAGGACAGGCCTGTTAGTTGATGTACTGTGTTGTGCCTGGAAAACACAGTAATTAGGTAGGAATCCTGAACTATCTATCAGTAAGGAGATCTGATTTGGAGACACTGCTTGAGGACATGGTATATCCATGTACTTCCAGATTTTATTTCAGTTACTAAATTAGCCTGTGATGAGTCAGTTTTGTTTAGTTTATTTGGTTTGTAGTTTTAGTACTTTTCTGGACACACTTTGTCTATTTCTGCAAAAGACTTAAGTCCTTCCTTTAGAAGCAACTTCCCTGTGCTAACAAGCAGCATAACCTGGAAGTCAGTAAGACTGAGGTGCCTGCTGTGCAGACACTTAAGGCAGCAGCTTGGTTGCAAATACTTGTGTCAGCTTGAGTATTAGTGAAGGCTTAAACCTGCCCTGAGGTATCTGCAACCACAGCTTACTGCTATTGTATTTATTTAGCTGTGAAATGGTGTTCCCAGGAAGCTGACTCAGCTCTTCAAACTGTTGTGGCTACACTGTGGGCCAGTGTCTTGCTCTGGTTCTGCCTACATGAGATAAGCTATATGAGCTTCTGTGTACCTAGAGGACAGAGTCTCAAAGTCTTGTGTAAAATTAGGCACTCTGAGCTCAGGCTTTCCGTGGTTTCACGTCCAACGCTTTTTGTATTTACATTTTAAAGTTTGTCAGTTCTGACAATGCAACTTATGTGTATGTGGTATTTAAACCTAGAAAGTGTCTCTCTTCTTAAAACAGTCACAGATCATTACACTTTCTAAAGACTATTCCCCTCAAATCCAGGTGCTTCCCTATACTTCCTAATGTGCAGAATGTTTTGTAGAGTGCATTTGTGTCAGTTAAAAGCAAGGGCTACTTTACAGGATTAAGTCTCAAATTCAGAAATGTTTACTCTCTTGTTATTGCTCCCCTCTCTTCTCTTTTGCAGCACACTTTGAAGTAATTCACTGTAAATCTCTCTCCAACCCTTGTCAAAGTGTGTACTTGCCCCTCAATACATGACTCTTGAGCCCTCACTGCAGCATGAGGAAACCTGATGCCTATCTCCTCCTAGGGCTCTCCATATCCCTGCTTCCAAGTCTCATACCCTGGATCCCTTGCAAAATTGCCTTAATGCCAATGTATGCAAAAAAAAAAATATGTTGTTTTCTTTAGGAATTAGGGTGTTGTCTTCCAACTTAGGATCTGGAAGTCAAATTTTAATTGCTTAACAACAGCATGCCCAACTGTTCAGGAACAACATTTCCTTGGGAATTTTCATTTCTTGCATAGTTCAGTATTTGAAAGATTAAAATGATTTTCTCTCCTCTCCCAGGCTCACAGTACAAGTACCTACTGGCATTGCCTCCTTCCCTAATGAAATCATGCACACACCCCAGGCTTGGGCCCGGAAGAAGTACACCAATATAGTTTCCTTCAATTTCATGCCTCAAGGTGGCCATTTCGCAGCTTTGGAGGAACCTGAACTTCTTGCTAAAGATATTCTGCAATTTGTTGGGAAAGTAGAGAAAGAGCAGCTTTGGAGAAAGAAAGGGGAATAACTCCCCTAACAAATAGCAGGGTAATTACTTTTTGCTTAGCACATGTACAGGGCTTACTATGTCTACTGTAATCCATGTAATTAGGTTTTATTATTGACTAGACATGACCAAGGACGGCAAGAAAAATGCAGTGTATCTCCATGAGATACTGCCATGGGGACCTACTGATTTTTTGGGTTTTTTTTGTTCAGCTAAGCTAAGAAAATAGCATGAACATTACTGGCTTATCTTCTGAAATGTGTTCTGTAGTATCCCTGACTCTTGCTTTGAGATTGAAAAATAGACCTTACAATTAGTAATGTCACTAATAACAGTTTCATTTTTATGAAAGGCTTTTTTGTCATGGCAGCAGTAAAACTTGAGTTGCTGTAAGTATGAAGTTCCTCACATGAAGAATGAGGAACAGCCTAGCAAGACCTAACTTGCATGAGTGCATCAGTTAATCAGCATCAATGACTTAAAGTACCTTTAAATTAGCCAGTTGCCTACTACTGGCTGCCTTTCTCTTTCAGCCTGGGCTGTTAAGCAACTTCCTGGCTGTGAAGAAGCTCAATTCCCATGCCAGGCTCCTGGGATAGTGACATGCAAGGAGCAGCTGAAACACACAGGTGCCTGTAGCTCAGACCAGGAGGGGCTGGGTAGGAGTAACTATAGCCCAAGCTCCCTCTGCACTGAATTTGTACTTGTAACTTAAGTTGTAGCCCTGGGTAGGCTCAACACACTGTGGCTTTGCACTGCTTTTGCAGGTTATTGTTCATACCTCTTATTAAAGAATAAAAATTTAATTAATTCAAAATTAAAAGAAACTTGCATTAAAATGTTGAACAATTCCTGTGTGTTTCTTTTACATTTTTTTGATAACTGGTATTTTGCTTGGTGCCAGCAAAGAGAAGCCTCAATTTAGAACCTATCAATTCTGTACTGCATCCATCACAAAGGTCAGATTGAAGGGAAACTGCTCAAAGAAAAGTGAAATTTGAATCTGTATGTTTTTGCCAGCAACAGTACCTAGTGTGTGCAGTTGAGCTTCAGACAGTCTTAAACCGTATCCACATGACTGATTTCAGTTTGGTTTTGTTCTCAAGTCACTTCTGATATAGTTCTCTACCCCTGCAAGCACAGGGAATACAATCTACCAATAACACTTGCATGGATTAATATTATTTCACAACATTAATTGGAATGGAAGCTGTTAAATAAGAGCCACTCCAGCAGAGCCCTGCTCTATCCCACAGGGCTTTAGACTCAAGCATGCCATGTAGTTTGCTTCACAGAAGGTAAGTCAATGCTCCTAAATGGGCACATATTCAAATCCTAGAGCTGAAAGCCACTATCAGCCATGACAGAAAATCGTTAGGACAGATGGGTTGTGGATCAGCCTGGATCAGTTTTCTGAGCAGACACAAGACCTCTCGCTCCCTTTCCTCTGCCTTTTCCACCTGGGTGCCAGTAGAGCAAGGCAGAGACTCTCTCAGGTCTCCTTCCTAGATTTAACCCTCAAGCTGTTCTTGAATTCTTTAAGACAGCTATCTGCTTCCAGATTAGTAGTGAGCACAAATTCTATGTTTACTTGTAAATACTTTCATTAGTAAAAATTTGTGTTCTCATCTGCAAAAGATTGTGTGATTCAGGCCAGTCTGTTTTGAAGAAGACACACTTCACTATAAAATAGACTTCACTTCAAAATAGACTCTTCTCAGAGAAGACCATCCCCAAACTTGTTTCACATGCAGTATATTGAAATATATGCTAAGGAATCAGCTCACCTCTGACAACAGCTGTTTATAGGCACCACTATGCTCCCTCCTGAACAAGTTTTGATCTCTGACCATTTAGTTTTGCCTTTCCTCTCTCCCCTATATGGCCTTATATTTCAGACCTAGAGATCATCCCCTCTCTTCTTTAAGGCACATACAGACATCTGCTGTGGTGTGAGGGAGCTCTGCCATACTGATACAACTGAACACTTCCCCTGGGACTGCTCAGTCACAATGCAGATTAAGGAAGTGGGAAGGAAGTCTGCTATGTGACACCTGCCAAACCAATTTTCAGATGTGAGTAGAAGGCTCAAAGCATTTTCTCTCTCCCTTCTGGAGCAGATCTGCTTGAAGGGGCCCAGCCTCGATGAAAGGAGGCACATCAGGACTGTTTAGTGATATTATGTTACAGCAGCTCATCCAGGCTCAGTCAGTCATCAGTGAGAGCTGGACAAAAAAACCAGCTGCCTGTAGAACCTTTCTATTTTTAAACAGGCCTCAGTGTTCAGTACTCTGAGACAATGATAATGAAAAGAGGCAGTATATGAGCACATTGTTTCTGTGCTCTGCACACCAGGTAAGAGCACTTCAGCCTGCTACAAACATGAGCTGTCCATACGGTCTGTACAACTGAGCACAGAAGATAGGCATTGAGACACTAAATCCACCACAATAATGGGTTTGACTAGCTACTGTCTGAAAGAGAAACAAATCTGGACCTAAAAGGTGCAGACTTTAGAAACCTTAAAATCATAATTAAACACCTGATATATGGCAAAGGTTGTTCTCAGTTCTGATGTCACACTTCTCAAACCTTAAGCCCATGGCTATCAGCAGCTGTTGTTCATCACCTACTTATCTACACTTAGATACAAAGATACAGTGAAATACAATGACCATATGAAAAAGTATAAAATTCAGCTCTGTGCCAGCTACAAAACCTGCCATCAGTTCCTCTCCCCTTTTCAAAATAATCCTGTTTTCAGCAAAACACAGCCAATCCCACCTCCTGTAGTGCAAGGTTTAATATTAATGAATATTAAATATTAATCTATGGGCTAGTGATAGCATCTGCAGCTCTCCCTGGGGCCTGAGATTTGAATTTGATAACCACCTTAAGTGAATCCAGATTCACTTCTGATACACTCTGGCATTGGCTAACAGCCAATTATTTGGTACAGATAATCAGAAATAGTTTTAACATTTATGTTAACAAGTAACTGCATATCAGATTACTGCACTAGTAATAAGCAGTAAGAAAGGACTGCCTGCTCTATTACAATTGCTCTTATTTAAGTGAGCCAGCTGAGTACCTGCCATTCAGGCAGGGAATTTTCTCTAACAAGGCCAAATGCACAGCTGTTGGACTGGCTGAGCTGTTTCTTGGGAATACAGCTCTGAAACAGTAGCTACAGCCTTCAGGAGAACCCAGAATCTCATGACACCGACGCTCAAAACGTTTTGTTTTGCTCCAGAGCCACTTCTTGGTAAAGCTTTCTTTTCTGGACCAAAGTTGTCCCAAAGTCCCTGTTCAAAGAAACTGCTGTTCTAAAAGCTATGCCTTGTTGCTCAAGAACATGCATTTATCCAGCACTGAAATCAAAAGTAGCTGACCTAAACCCTGCTTTTTAATTATCCAGTTGCAGCCATGAAGAGTCTAGATAAGGGGTCTGGAATCATGGAGATGGCACTGAAAATAAACAGCACTTGTACTCTTCCTCCCCATCTGAAGTGCTTTGGAAAGTATCTGCTTCTGGTATGGAAAAAACACAAGTAAGGTCATCATCTTCTCATACAGCTCCAGCTAAATTACCACAACAACCAAATTTGACTTCTGATTTTTAAACTACAAACTATAATGTCCTGAAAAATCCAAGCCACTACATGCAACCTTTGGACATCTTACACAACTAAACAAGCCCAGACTTCTTGCACATTAAATAAAGAAGTCAGGCATTACTCAGATTATGAATGGAAAAAATATGAATAGAAATCATACTTTCGTATGAAAAAGGAAGTTAAATCATTCAGTGAAAAATAGAATCTGTTAAGTCTAGCATCAGAGTTAGCTCTAGATCCATGAGGGGCACTATTCATCACCACTGAGTCAGCTATAATTGCTTGGGGGCAGGACTGAAGTTCAAGACAGTCAATCATTCTATTTTGCAGGAGGTGTAATACATAACATGCATTAAATGAAGATACATTTTTGTCTGGAAAAGGAATGGAAAAATCTTTCTGGATACTGTGCAGAGACAAGGAATAAATCCATATTGATTTCAGGGTAGCTTATTTTAAAACACTGAGAAATGATGCCACTTGTTTTACTTGCTGTAATAGCACTTCAAGGAACATAACTCACACTAAAACTGTCTTGCTTAGGATTAATTTTCTTTCATGGAAGAAACATCCTGTGCAGCGCCAGACAGCCCTGATGGTGTTATGCCAATGCTGCTAGAAGAATTAGCCCAATTACAATTGTCAGTTGTCTTCTGGAGAGCAGTATTTATAAACAGATCTGGGCTGTGTGACAGCTCTTTCCCCTTGCTAGATGTAGTCACAACATCAGCCTTCAAAATACCTTTCTGACTGGATTTAGGGATGTTGAAGATGTTCTTGCTCTCCTTGTGTTTAATAACTGAATATCTGCAGTTTTGAATAATAAAAGAGATTTAAATGATGAGTTTCCACCTTCTTAAATGAAAGATAATCCTACTATGCAGCAGTAGTTCAAATCACTGCAGGTGATCAGTGCAGAGGGAGTATGGTACAGGGAAGAGGTGAACAGAACCCTGAAAAGACAAAACTACACTCAAATGCCCAGTTCTGAGTCAAAGATACCAATGTGACAAATGTACATGAATGCTGACTCCCAACTGTTTGAACAGCAGCACAAAGAGGTGCAAGGGAGGAAACCAACTGCTTCACCTTGCCAATGCTGCCTCTCCTAGCAGCTGCTGGGGGCCCATCCAGCTTGCAAAGCCCCTGCCCCCAAGGCTGAGCAAGGGGTCCAGCTGCCTCCCCTCACCACAACAGCAGCTGCTGCCTGTTTTGGGCCCAGGGAGGGCCAGGCCATGGGGGCAGGTGGAAAGAGAATCTACATCATCCTTAGCTCTGAAATTCCTCCCAGTCCATGCCTTGGCCCCCCACTGGTATTCACTCCACAGCCAACACAAAACCAACTTTTGCCCATCCTGCTGATACCCCACCCTTCCTTCTTAACCCAATCCTCCTACTGTTCTTTCATTCCTAGCTGTCCACAGCACAAGAAAAGAGCAGATGTGTCCCACCCTGAGGCATTTGGATGAGCAATGGATGTAAAAACATCCTTTTCTGAGCAGAAAGGCCTAGCCCAGCTAACACTCTTCCCACTATATCTATGGCTTTCCTCGCTCAGTGTGATTTCATGAGCTTGGGTTGTAGCTCTGCTCCAGCTGAGCCAAAGTACTCCCACTCACTTTTTGGACTATGGCCACCACTGCCTTGCAGGATCTCTCTGCTCAGTAACCTTTCAACTTCCCGAGAGGGAGGGAAGTCTAAGAACAGCTTTATTTTCCAGCAGTTCTTAAGTTCTTTATCAGCCAAGCTTCCATTGTTGGGATGGTTTTGTATGCAAACACATTTGCACCTCCTGAGTTCTAGGAATTCTTGTACAGACTTAAAGGAAGTAAGGTCCACCTCTGCATTTTTGTCTCAATGGAAATTTTCTTTTATCATTTCTAGGCTTTTGTGGCTAATAAAACTTTTTGCAGTGATCAGAAGACATTCTGGATGTTTCAAAGAAACCAGAGAAAGAGGGATCTCACACAATGAGCAGAAGAACCACTGCAGAACACATATGATTTAATTCTCTTAACTTTACCACTATGTCCTTTCCTTTCTGAAGCTAAGTAACAGAAATGATTTTTAAATGATTCCTCTTAAAGGTACTCAATTGATGTATTCCTCAAATTTTGCCCTTTTCTTCCCAGCAAATTCTGATTTCTCATATCAGAATTCTTCCTATTTCAGGAAGATTTTTGAAGTTACAGATGTCAAATATAAATGAGTAAGAAAACCCTACTTCATTCTCTAAAGCTAGCATTCTGTCATAAAAAAATGCAATGCCTCCAACCAAATTATGGTACTTAGCAATTCTTTACATCATTTCTTTTTCCATTTTCCTCTATGGAGATAGATACTAGTTTCATTTCTCTCTGTCTGTAGATGGAGGGGGAAAAAACCTGGTAATTTGCCTTAGGAAAAAAGCCTATTTAGAATTCAAAATAAGTTTTGACATGGAACATCTTCATTTTAAAGAAGCAACTTGGTGCTTTACATTTCAGGAGAGCAGGCTATAAAAAAGCTAATTGATCTAGAAAGCCAGGTATAAACCACCACCAAATGCATGCAAGATTTTCATACAGAAGGAAGGCAAGCTGTGTACAGAAATACATCTATCTTATATTCCTTTGGCTCTCAGTCTTCCTCCTGTACTGCTTTTATTTTTTTATTGTGATAAACATCTTTCAAAACCAGTCACTAACTTCCACTGCAAACTTTCACCCTTTGTGCCACTACATAAAAATGAGAGGATCCCAATCACACAGCAGTAAGGATATGAGACAGCAACAAATTCTGGCTCCTGTTTTATTTAGGAGTACCTCATGACATACCATACATTGGACTTCTAGAACTCTATCTTAAACACCATTTTTGAGAAGAGTGCCTTCATTAAATATAACCAGCACCTAGTTAACCACTGAGTCTAGGAGCAGATAGGAAAATTTCCCACTCCACTTAGCTATTTACAGTCCCACCCATTTCCACATGAATATCACACACAGATCTAGGACAGAATGTTCAGAGATATCAGATCTTGAAACCACTGTTCTATGACTTCTCAGAAAAAGCTGTTTTACTTCAAGATCTAAGCTTAATCAATCAGCTTACAGTCTAGAAAATAAAAGTGTTTTAATGCCCTAAAACAATGTGTTATATATATCACATATCATTTCCCTAATATGTGATAGAAAAGATGGAATGAAGCTCTGGACTGCTGCAGAGCACAAACTTTGTTATCAGTAGACATTTCCAAACCAGAATTTTAGTAAAAAGAGAATTCCATCCAGAATTCAAGCTGAAAATACATTTAACTTGTTAAATTGGTGAAATTTTTACTTAACACATGGAATATCACTTTTCACTAGTCATAAAAGTTGAAAGTCATGAGGTGGAACTTTGAATCCATTCAGAAGTGAGAAGCTCAGATGCACGTTACACTGGAACGGCAGGAAATAAACTGCTACAGAAGGAAATAAATCCTCCTCCAGGAAAGCAATGTTTGCTTTCAACCAGGAGTCAGGGGTCATCCTGTAATGGAGACTGCAGGCTCCTGGTTGGAAGATATTAGTAATGGAGGCACATTGAGTAGGGAGAAGCAGCTTTGTGTACTACACCAGTTAGCTCATGGGGTCACAAATCAAGAGAATTAAAAGCTAATTATATAGTACATGCACTAGAAAGACAGCTGATCATTCACTCCAAGCTACAAATTGTTACAGATCGCTGACAAAGAACAAGTGAAGATAACCCAGGAGCTCTGTGTTTGAGCACAAAAGATTTGGGAAGTTGCACTTGTTGCAGCTGAGATGCTATGGCCTAACCAATAGGATATGGGATATAAAGCAAGAGCCAGGAGCTCTTAACCTAAGGACTAAAAAGATTAAAGTGAAGAATGGATCATTATAATGACCCAATCTTCAGTCTCCACTTTTGGTCCTTTCTGCTTTTACCCATCAGGCAGCTGTCCTCAGAAAGAAAAAACTCAACTTCTGTACCTCTGAAATAACTGAAACAGGCACTTGCAGCTGTTACAGACAGGTGACAAGCAGAATCATTCAATAAGTTTTGTCTAGATAAGACAAAGAAGGAATTTGCAAGACCACTTTAAGGAGATAAGACACATGACTCTGGCCATCATTTGGAATTAAAAGTGTGTATTTCCTTATATTGTTGCAGTTTAGAGACAATAAAGCATGTCTTTTCTTTGTACTCAATGGATTTGGGCTTCTATTAGTGACAGAAAAAGACAGCCCTTCCCCAAATCTTCCTGTGCCTCTCACCTCACTTGTGCTAAGAGAAAACTCTGTGGTACATTACTTCTAAGACAAGCTCACCTTCATGAGGAGCAGAACAGTAAAAAGCTTCCAAACACTCATGAACTACCTGTCCACAGAAGAGACATGAGAAAGGTTTCAGTTGTGCTGCCACAGCATCTGTGGGTAAGCAGAGCTGGGAACTGGATTTCTGTAGAGACAGAAAGAACATGGTCTAGTGCTACACTGAAGCATTTGGAAACTCAGCCAGTACAAAGATGTGCTTTTGGCTCAGGATATGGGAAAAGCACAAAGGAAAACAAAGCATGAGCGCGTGCATCTAATGCAAATGAGAAATTGCAAACATTTGGGTGTTGAGGATGTGTTGTAACAGGGCTGGAGGTGAGCCATATTGGCCTCACATTCAGAATAAGCTCTAACTGGCACAGAGCTCCACATATTTAAACAAGCCAAGAGGTTTTGAGTGTCAGCATGCCATGTAGCATTTTCTTCACTACAGAATAAAATAACCTCTACTGAAGACTTTGCAGAACTGTACTGAATTGTACAATATCAAATGAGCTTCATTCTTCAAACTGTCAGAGGTTGCTCCCTCAGTTCTGTCAGAGAATCCCATCAAAGACCACACTGTAGGGCTTACTCACACTTGAGTGCCAGACTTGTCCGGGATTCCTGTTCCCCAGGAGCACTCTGGTGGCTGCTAGAATGCAAGGAAGGACTGAGTGAGGAGCAAGGCAGGGGGAGGTGTTGTTCCAACTGAGCAATGCAAGGCAAGCAGCAGGCGCTGGATCTCAACAAATATGGCTTCTGGGAGCTACAATCAGTAACTCCAGCTGGGCCATTTGGTTAGGCTTCCTGCCAAAAGATTTATAAAAAGAACAGTAAAGAATGTGCCATGGCTTTAAATATGAATTTCAAATACACTGCAGCCAATATCCACATTTGTTGAGGCTTTCATCCCTCAGCTTTTCTCTAAGGCTCAGCAAGAAATGCAAGGATTTCTCCTGTTGATCTAATTTTATCCTCTTAGAGATATCCACCAGCATGAAGGAATGAACTGAAGCCAGTGCATGTTCCTAATTACTTCCAGATCTCAGAGAGAGACCCAAAAGGTACTAGGGAAGCAAGCACAACATAGCAAAGATGATAAACAAGCCTTTAATTTGTGTGTTGCTATACATAGAGAACTTGTGATAATTTACTAATAGGTGACCCTGGCCTTTTCTCAAACTGGTGCATGTCCCAGTATCACAGACATTTCTAAGAGTTTAACTGCAACAGACTGCAGTGGCAAACAGGATTGGCTGCTACATGTAAGTGAAATACACTGGTGGTTTCCCCACCAGACATGTGAACTGGTTCCTCAAATGCCAAAACAATTAAATAGTTGATTTAGCAAGATTCAGCTTTTCATTGCCTAGTAGGTTTTCCATATTCTATATCTGAAGCACCTTAGCATGACTGAAGTGAGTATATTCAAGCTGACAGGAGAGATGGGCCTGCCTGTAGTGAACCTGTGCCAGTCACAAGGAGCTTTATCACCAAGGTTCAACAACCTCCCAAGCACAAAAGGGAAATCCAGTCACCAAAGGAGTTTATGTCTTTGATATGACTTACAGAACCTCACAGTGAGTATCAAAAGTCACTTGTTCAAAAAGATAAGTTATACCACAGTGCAGAAAAGTCCCACAGTGCCAGCACTGTAAACAGGTCAAGTGTGGTAGCTGAATCATTTATTTGACTTCTCAATTAGTACACACACAAGCACACACTGCTGCAGCAGGCACCTCTATGAGATGGGGTACTGCAGCTGGAAATGAGTTAGAACAATTGCAGACTTTTGATCTTACTAACACAACAGGCTCTGTCTCCTCCTGACCTCCCATCCGTTGTGTGACTCTGAGAAAACAGGTGGAGTCTGTTGGTTTTCTCTCTTCTTGAATACCAACCCTCTCTGGCAGTGTGTACCCAGGATACACACAGCATCTAGTAATACCACAATTACTACAAATCAAAATGCACATGCACATAACCCCCTGACTAAGCTGCATCACTGAAGTGAGAGTATAAAGTAGCCTGACACAAATCCATGCCCCTCCACTAGACAAGGATCCTCACTTGCCTTTTAAGAACCAAGAGTTACGTGCATCTTCCACTACAGGATGGGAGCTCCACAGGGTCCTACTTGCAGCAGGGCAGCTCTCATGCTCAGTGTTTGTCCAGAGTGCTGGTCTTGGGAAGCTGGAGGCAGTCCTACAAGACACTGAACATCTGCACACTTTATTTATGGCACAAATCCTCCTTCAAATCTCAAGATATTGCGGCTTCACAAACATGCTGGAAAAGGTCAAGTTCAGGAACTAACAGTTTAACAATGAGCAATTAAACAGGGATCTTGGGAGGGCCAAAACCTTCTCCTACCCAAAGGTCACCGATATTCACCCCCTAGAGGAACTTACGAGCATTCTAATTTCTCGTGGGACATACTGTCATTTTAAGGCTCATGGCAGTGCTCTCATGAACAGTTCATGACCATGCTGTGAAGCAGCTAGCAAAAGGTCTGTTTCAATACACAAATAAATCAAGACAGCCTGAAATTTCTCTGAACTCAGTGTTTTATTGCTCTGTGATTATTGGTTACACTTTGACACATTGCACTTTGGAATAAATTTAAAAACTTAGTATCTTACAACTCATATAACTGGCACTACAGAGAAAACCCAGAGATCTGTCATTTTGACCCAAGATTAAAAGAAAGATAAAATGTTTACATCCTTTATTGTTGGCTGGTGAACTTTCATTGTGGAAGGCCCTTAAAAATAGTGAACAGAAACTAAGAACCTAAATGCCCTCCAAAAATATATAAAAACAGTATCAAATAAATCACTCCCTTCTTTATACCAGTTTTTCTGCTTTGGTACTTTTAGTACTTAAGTGCACAGTAATTCCCTCATCTCTTTTAAAGAAATTAAGTAATACGGTTAAGTCTATGCTTACTACTTTGGGTGACAAGAGCAGAGACTCATACACACCATCCTCAGTGCCCATGCAAACAGAATTTCATCAAAAGTGACATTGTCTTAGGATTTAACACATCCCAAGATGTTTATAAATAATAAATTTTAAGGTTCTTTTTTTAAAAAGGAAGAATTATTTTTAATAAATAAATGACAGCTGTAATAGCTACACTTGCTTTGGTGACCAGTTATCTATATGCAGCATAAGTTATCTTCATAAGGCAAGTGATGAGATAGCATAAGTGAAGTCCCTGAGGATCAATGTCTCTGTGTTCAACACGTTTGTTTCACACCATGTGTAGACGGTCTGGAAAACAATCAGTCCCAAGGCATCTGTTTTTTAATCTCTGAGCACAGCTGCAGACCACACAACGAATTATTTCTGTACCTCTTCTGCAGGCAGGAATACGTAAATAAAGCAGAATACTTAGTAGGTGGTGGCAGGGAATTAGTTCTCTTAAACCTGGACCAAGTGCTCCACCTTGTGTTAGTCTTCGGCACTCAAAGCGAACCGATCGATGCCTGCTCAAGAACTGCAGGTCCAGCAGAATAGCTTATGACTCCTTCTGCCTGTGAATAAGTGTCATCCATGGTGCCATATGACTGCTGCTCCTGGTGGGCAAGCACTGTCCTTTCTGTAGGCTGAGGACGCAAAACTTGGGGGACGTACATCTGAAATCACAAGCATTAAGGATTTGAGTAGTCTCTCACAGCACAATGCTGAGACAATTAACCCAGAAAAATCTGTCCCCTTGACACTTCTTTTCATCCTTTTCCCATTCTTCACCTTAACACCTCAGGTCTTTTACATCTTAATGGAGGCTTCCTGGTGCAACACTCACCTGCACTTGTAGACTGTGGCAAAATAGCCTTTCCTTCTACCTCAGTCCTACATCCTTTTCAGTGACATGGCAAGTAAGACCTGCTACATGACACAGCTTTCAAAGTCACAAAGCAGTGGCAACTGTCTTTGGCAGCTGTCCAAATGTGAGGCATAGAGAGTTGCTGAAAGTAGCCTGTCTCTGCTCTTAAAATATCAGCTGAAGGTACTCCTGAATACCACCTAGAAACAGTCAAGATGCCCAACTGCAGAACTTTCTGGTCCCGCATGCATATGGGAAGTCCCACAGTCCGTTCAGACTAGTATGTCCTATGCAAGGTCTTTGGTAAGCAAGGTCAGAAATTGAGTTTTTCTAGGAAACATTAGAATATCAGTAACTCTTAACTTCTTACAGAAGATGTTGGGACGGTTGGTAGATCTGTGTCACTTCCTCTTTCACTTTGTGTGTCTTCTATCTGTAACCAGCAACCGGAGGGGAAGGGAAGAGAGACAATATCAAACTGGTGAGTGAAAACAATACACAGAGATCATAAGCACCCGAAAACCTGCACAGACAGATCTTAGTGTGGTGCTGGTACTTCCTCCTCCATTCTCTTACACAGAGCCATAGAATAGTTTGGGTTAGAAGAGACCTTAAAGACCATCTAGTTCCAACCCCCCAGGGACACCTTCCACTGGACCAGGTTACTCAAATCCCAATCCAACCTGGTCTTGAACACTTCCAGGGATGAAGCATCTACAGCTTCTCTGGGCAGCCTGTGCTAGTGTCTCATAACCCTCACAGTAAAGGATTTCTTCCTAATATCTAATCCAAACCTACTTTAAGTTCGAAAGCATTCCCCTTTGTCCTGTCACTACAGGCCCTTGTAAATGGTCTCTCTCCATCTTTCTTGTAGGCACCCTTCAGGTACTGGAAGGCTGTGATTAAGTTACCCCTAAGCATCTTCTCTTCTCCAGGCTGAACAAACCCAATTCTCTCAGCCTTTCCTCACAGGAGAGGTGCTCCATCCCTCTAATTAATTTGACGGCCTCCTGTGGATTCACTCCTATAGGTCCATGTCCTTCCTGTACTTAAGGCCCCAGAGGTGGAGGCAGCACTCAGGTTGGGTCTCACCGGAGTGGAGTAGAGGGACAGAATCACCTCCCTCAACCTGCTGCCAATGCTGCCTTTGATGCAGCCCAGGATACTGCTTCCATGCTGCTCTTTTGTCTCAAATTCAGCTACTGACAGACTTTCCACTGTGCCAAGCAGCCTACCTCTACTACAAGCCCTCTTTGGCCATCTTACTGGAATGAACCTTTGTGAACAGATGCTGCCACTGAGAAGGCACAAACAACCCAGCAGGAACAGCTGGTGCTACATCAAGCACATAGGTAGGTGCTGAAAGGTTTCAGGTATCCATCACTTACCTTGTAATTCAGTGGACTCAGGTACTTGAAACAGCCAAAACAAGTGTAAGCCAAGCAAATAACAATTGTGATGTTGACAACTAGGAATGTAAACATGCTTGTAGGTGCTTTAAAGCCTAGAAAAATATCCAGAGAATACAATATAAAAATACATAGCAGAAAAAAAACCCAACAAAACCAAACCAAACCTTTACTTTATCTTCCCCATTTTCAGAAGCCTCGTGGATTATTTGCTTTCCTTAGAGGACTGAGCAGCCCACTTCCAACCACAAACAGGAGAACTTCATTATGCACAAAGCAACTTGACTTGTAAAACTGCTGAGCAAGCTGTTCTTCCTGCTTTCCTAGAGGCCAAGAAAGGTTGCTGCAGTACTTGAATGATAAACAAGACTCAGAACAGTTCTTCTCCTCCTCCCTCTGTCATCTATCCTGGACCCACTCCTAAAATACTTTCTTTAATGATCTGTGAAATGTAATATTAATTACATTTATTAATTATGATAATGGCACCAAACTGGATGTCTTGCAAACAGCTCAAGGGGGGGAGGAATCAAAATTATCATGGTGAGTAAGACCACCCTACCTGCTTTCAAGGATGAAAACAAAAAAGCAAACAGCAAGATAAAATTGTATGTAGAAAACTGCAAATAACTATAATTTAGAAAGAAAAATGAAATGTAGTCTGAGGGATAACAATCTTGTAGTGCTGCAGCATATGACAAGCTGGAAAGCAGTCAATAGTGTGATGTCATACCAGAACATGGGAAGAGAGGAAAATGAAAACAGAGGCAAGTCTCTGCTACCCAAACAAAATAATTTGGTGCTACTGAGACTTCAACTTGAGAAGCTTTGTCTACAATAAAACATGGACAGACCTGGGGAGAATCCAAGGAAAAAGACTAAGCTGAAAGATAACTTATAGCACAGAGTGCACTAAAATTACACAAAAGGACATGGATGCAGACTCTAGTATGGAAAAAGTTATAATGATTACACTGACTTATTATTCTCCAGGTCCACTGGGGAAATACTCTGAAGAAATTGATCGTATTTTGCAGCAAAGACGACTTGAATAATAAAGAAAAATAAACACCACCACAAAACCCAGCTGTTTCCAAGCTTCTTTAGTCAAAAAAAAGCAACTCCAACCCTGAAATATTTTTGTGGTAATCCCAGCATATGCAGTAACACAGAACAGAGAAGTTTTACATTTTAGCAGGTTATATAAACCCTGCACAGACCTGTTCACCACACACGGGTGAAAAACAAAACCAAAAAACCTTACAAACATGTCACTATTCAAACCAAAAAGGGAAGTGAAAAAAACCCTCCCTATGGGTATTTTGGAATGTCTTTCAAAAGAGATTGTTTTTATCAAGCATAGGATATTTACCAGCTGGGGAGGCAAGTCTACACCAAAGCCAAAGTACAGCATGAACCACAAGGCAAACAGCAGATTAGGGATGAAAAAGTGTCCAAGATGAGTTTTCCCTGTCCTGTATCCTCAGCACTCCTCCCTGCCAACAGGTTCAGAGAACATGGGACTATCCCAGGAGTGAACTGCAGACAATACTGTTCCCTCCTCTGTTGCAAGAGGCCCAATGATGCTGCAGGTATGATGGATGGATGGAAGGCATGAGAGCCGAGGAAGAAAACAGTGACTGAGAAGGAAACAGACACCACCAGTGCAGCCTATCACCTTCTATATGCAGTCAGGTGGTATTTGATCTTGACTAAAAGCTGGAGAGAGGTTCTTCCAGCCTTACATTAATATTATGAGTGAGAAAACAGAGTATTACCACTGTACTCTGCAACAAGACAAACATCCATATCAGGCAAACTGTACAAGTCAACGACTCAGCAATCAAACTCTATACCATAAACTGATGTATTTTTCAGATAAGGAAGCAGAGCAATCTTACCCTTCCTTCCTTCTCTTTGGCACAAGAAGCCCCAGTGAAATCAATGGCAATGAAATAAAAATCTCAAGTTCCTATCTCTCAGACTGCCCTGTGCACTCACAAACCACTGAACAACATGCTGTAAACAGGATCCTCTACACAGAGCAAGCCAAATGCAGTAATCCAGCCTATTTTCCATTATTAACATCTATGACAAATGATGGTTTTACCAAAGATGCAGAATTAGAAGACATTATTATAAAGATTTAATTTTTACTACACCAGAATTTGCTTCATAACAATTAAAGAGGTGCATTAAATTGCTGTGTGTTTAGAGTTGACTTTTCTAAAGCATGATCTAGAAATTCTCCTGTTATCTTAAGAGGATGCAAATTTGTTAGTGTTCCTGGTTGCAAAGGTAGCTCTTAAACCAAGGGAAGAAACAAGCTCTCAAACATGCAAGTAATGCAAGAACATCTGTTTAAATCCAAGGACAGCCTGAAGGAATAGTTCCAAGTACCACTTACATCCACAGGGAGCTTTCCCTATAGCCTTAACTACCCCTGAAGTTCGATGACAGCCTGCCAACAATACCTTTCTGACTACTGGTATGCTAGAAACAACACAATGCAAGCACAGTCACTTGTCACCAGCGTAAAATATGGTTAGCCATCAGAAGCCTCCTTCCCAAGAAAGGAAACCCAACTCCTTGTGGCATCACTCACATCCCTGTTCCAGGCCAAATGCTTCCTCCTGTATCATGGATAAAGCCATAAACTGTCACCTACCTTTCCTGACATCAGACCTGTTAGTACACCAATTACACAGCCAAAGCAATCAATGCAAAGTATTTGCAAATTAAACTTATGCACAGGCTACACAAATGCAGGTAGTAAAGCCAGAGACCATCTTACTACAAAGAGCTAATTCTGAATAGATTTTTGGCTTATTTAATGATTTTTACTGCCTGTCACTCCACAGCTCAACTGGCCAATTCAAACTCTACAGATTTAAGGAATACATGATCTCCTGTAAAATGAAGAAATCTGGAGCTCTATCCTAACAGTTTAAGTTAACACATCGGCTACCTCCATCAAAGGGTCTTATGCAAACTTCCAGAGGTAACCACCATGACTTCCCATTTATGGAAGTCAAAAGAAAAGCCCACAAAGCTTATGAAGCTTCACATCTAATTTAGGTAAGCTGGCAAGAGAGTTTGGAGCAGTTTCTAGGTGGAAAAATGTAATACTTACCTAGCCGCAAAAATGAGAAAAAATAGAGCCAGAAAAGGCAGAGAATTGGAGCTGCAAGGGCCTGATTCACAGCTGCAAAGTGCATCTTCTTCTCCAGCTTGGCAGGGAGATAGGCATAGTAAAGGTTATGACGGTCAACCATGTGCTTCAGGAGTATGTATATTAAACCTGGAAGGGGAAATAGGAGAGCCAAGGAGAGGTTGATGAAGACTCGACAAAAAGCAGCAATTCTGCAATCAGATCTACATTAATCATGCGACTGAAAATCTAGATACCAATGGTGGATATAGCCCAAATATGAATAGGGGTCAGCAGCATGACAGCACCTGCTCCTAAGGTTGCTGCATCTCCAGCCCAAGACCCCTGAGATCTCCCCTATCCACACATTTTTCTGTCACTCCACTTATGCTGCCATGGAGAGCCCAGAGCTCCTTTCTAGTGCTGACACATTAGGCCAAGCCAGTAAGGAAGATTCCTCTGCCACCATATTGGTAAGGAAGAAAGTTCTTGACACTGGCTTAACGTCTCCTTCTCAGCTTTCAACAGATTCATGACTGGACTTCAAGTCAGCTACTCCTTATCTAAAAAAACAGCCAGGAACTGCTGTGACAGCCTATAAATTGCAACAGCTCTGGTATGCAGTAGCACACTCAGATATTTAAAACTGCACACAAAATGAAGTGCAAGTAAACATCAATTGCACTGTTGCAAAAAAATTGGCCACATTCTCCCAATAATAAGGTTGTTGATTAAGTCAGTTTTGAACAATATCTAATTTAGCTAATCATCTTCTATCTACCTCTCTAAAGTTTCGGATTAAAAAACAAAGATACTAACTATATAAAATTATTTAGTACTACTTATGTCTGATAAACAGATCTCAAGTGGAAATATTTATAGCTGCTGAACTGATTCTTTATAAATAATTCTGATGACAGTCTGTAATCCCTGTGAATGAAAGATGCACTAAAATATGATGTAGGTTATGTCACATCACTAGAAGCTGGACAACTGTCCGTGAGTTCTAGACAGATTGCTAAGTTTCTTGCATACCCATACAGCATTTAATGGCTGGTACAGGAAGGAGGCAATCAAAGTCAGATATACAGGTAACTTGAGGCATAAACATTGTTTTGTTCATGGGACAGAGATGACTGAGCAACAGAAACATCCTAGAAAAAGGAAGTCTGTGACTCTGATCTGGAGACCTTCTCAGGGTCCTGTAGGACTGCAGCTCCATCTACACCACAGGGCAGTTGTGTTCCACCCATGTGCCCTGAACTCCTACTTAACTGGTTTACTAAGCCAGTAAATCTACTGGAGTGTCCAGCATTTGCTTTTTCATCCAAGAGCAGCTAGGGTGTTCACAAGACCGTGTCCCATACGAAGCAGCCAGTGCCTCATTAGGTCACATCTCTAAGGTCAGCACCATGGAGCACACAGCTGTCCATAGCACAGTGATGACCCAGACCTCAAGTTTAACTATTAAAAGCCACCACCAGAGCCAGTACTCTCAAACTTCAGAAATAAAATAACCATCTAATAGACATTAAATAAACTTTCAATTTCCAAGGCAGTACAAGAGCTAACTAATTCATTATCCTCTGTACTCCTTCCACAAGAAGGGAAGGAAATTCAATCCAAGTCCTAAGGATTATCAGCATTTGAACTGGAATAAGAATGCAGAGCTGGGCCTTCCAAACCTCCCATATGTCCCATCTCACTCCCACAGTGCCATACATAGCTCATTGGAAAAACTTACCAAACGGGACAATGATGGGACACGTGATGCTATAGGCCATGATGACAGTGAACACACACAACATCCAGGCATACATTGCTCCAAATTCATATTCGAATGCTTGTTGCTAGGATCAAAACCAAAACACCCAAAACTCTCAAGTCATCCATCAACATGTCAGGAGTTAAGAACAGATTCACAAAAGCAACAATTCACCTTCTCTTATTCTCACCCTGTGAGAGAGCAGTTATTTCCCTAAGAGGAATAAATTATGTAACTAGATGAAGTATTATGTGTTTAATGTGTCTGTACGTATAGAAAAGATGCTGCTACTTTCATAGCCTTAAAGTAATTCCTCAGGGAATCTGCATGTATAAGAAGGACTCCTTAAAGCCTCAAGGCAGAAAATAATTGTGCCAAACTCAGAACCTTCGTCTCACTGCAGATCCCACTGAATCTGTACTGCTCCTTGTGTTGGCTTTCCCAGTAGGGAA
>NW_008651223.1:40718-46793 GCF_000695815.1 Acanthisitta chloris
CAGTAGTATTCACGTTTTCCTCTTGAGATGAGGAAATCACTGTATGTCATTTCAACCAGAGCAAGGGGTAATATGGACAAGTTAACAGAAGTAGAAGTATCTTCTAAAAATGGAACCTACTGACCAATTAAGACAAAAAAAAAAAAAAAAAGAAAAAATGGGAATAAGACAAAAAAAAAAGAAAAAATGGGAATAAGAACAGGGGCAGCTGTATGCAGGATTAAGTTCCCATTGTAACACCTGGAATTTCAAGCTGCAAGATGACACATGACCTGGAAGTGAAAGTCCACCACTTAAATTCAATATAGGCAATAAGTATATATTTTGCTAGGTGTATGTTCAGATTAAGGTTGTACACACCTGTGGGCTGACAGAAGAAACTAACTACAGACAGATTTGAATTTAAAAAATACCTTGGAAGTTGACTATAAGATAAAATCAGAATTATCCTATAAAATCCAAATCATAAAACTCTGATTTAGAACTATGAAGAGAATAATATCTGAAGTTCTGATCTTAGGTTTTGATTTTTGACCATCTCTGACTTGAATAAATACCTTCCCATTATCTGTGCTGCAAATGAAAGGAATATGAACCTGTTGCAGATAAGCGAAAGAAAGGAAAAAAAAAAATGTCAGGAGACTGGAGTTACTGTTATGAAGAATGAAGACTCCTACTGTTTCTGACAAGGCTCAATCATTTAATTGCCTCTTGCTAAGGAAGGGTTCTAATACCTGTTTAATATTTTTCCTTTCTGCTGTGGACTTGGCCATTATCATGCGTATGGTGTAAAGGATGAGGCCTGGCAGGCGCAGCAGCTCCATCCCGTTGCCAACAAAGGCTGAGGCAATCACATAGTTCACAAAGAAGGCTCCCTGATCAGGCAAAAAGACACACCTGCAAGGAAAGATACCACACACTGACTGGGAAGTAGACAAGCAAATACAGCATGTATACAATGGATCCCTACTGCCTTTGAAAATCTCTTGGCATAAGGATAAGTACTAGAAGCCACAGGAAGTGGCTAGAAGACTTCTCGTAACTCCGTTGAAAAAGAGTACTGCATAGCTATAATTGCAGTGAGTGAGGTACACTGTGAGGGTCTGGCTGAGCTGCAGTTCAGATGAGGAATAAACTGTTCACAAAAAGATAGAGAAGTCTGATGGGTGGCTGATAGCAGACGAGCAAAATTTGATGTCTGCAATAGCAACCTGACACAGCTAAGACTGCAAGAGAGTAACTGTCTCTCCTAACTTAGTAACTCCTAATTATCTTCCTGTTACTGATTTTGGAACATCATTTGGAAACCTATGTACTAATAATTGTATTCTATTCTTTACCTCCGGCACAGTCACAAGAGCTTAAAATAACTAGTATCTGCAAATTTGCAATGCTGGTGTAAAATGTACATGTTTCTTAAAATCAAGTGTCACTGGATTCTAGAAAGAACTGCTGCAGTTATTTGGTTTCACTGTACTCCTTGGGAAGATCCCATCCATCATAAGCAACAAACCCCAGTACATTTTCTAGTCCCTTCTCACCTGCATTGTATTATCCCATTCTTTCTTGTCACCTACAAAATTTGTAAGGTTTTGGGAAAATAATTGTCTCTTTACTGAAAGTTTGCATACCTTAGCTAGCAGGAAAAAAGTATGGATTTGTTCACAGCAAAATCACTTGCATTCTCCTCTCCTTATTCAGAAATTCAACATCATCCCACAGAGTAACGACCCCGAGCAAATTTTAATATACATTAACAAGGCTAGTCAACAGAAAAAAAAAAATCAAAGTCCTAGGTATTCCTTTAGTAAAGAGTTGCTAATACTTACTCCAGCCTAACTGCAGAATCAGATGATTCTCTGTCAAACAGCCAGCGGAAAAAAAAATCAAGGCTGCAAGAAAGATGGTTAATGTAATTCAGTCTCCAACAGCTTAGTACTGTGTAAAATTACTTCTCTTTTTAAGTAGTTACAAATCAGGATAGTGGATCGAGAGAATTTAATCAAATAATCTGAATACTACTTTAGATTTATCACAGTTACTGACAGCTAGAAATAGGAAAAAAAGATACAGAATCAAACAGAACAGAAACATCTACTTCATACTAAAGTTTTAATGATTGATTTTCAGCACTTATTATACAGATAGGACAAGTACATGATACCAGGTTAGCCAGGGAAACAGTCAAATACTGTAAAGGTGGAAAGAAAATGACAACTCTAACTGAAGTCAGGCACAGTCAGGAAACTGGGTTCTCAGCTACGAGTGTGATTATGGGCAACTTTGAATTAGTCACTGATCTTACAAGGTCTTGAATTTCTCTGTAACAAGAAAAGCCAGACTTGGGAAACTTCAAGGGCTGTGAGGACCTCAGATGGAAGTGGAACATTGAAATCTAATGCACAGTGGTATTATAACCACACACACTGGAGGAAGAGGGGATACATCAACTATACCTCAACTAGAAAACACAAGTAAGATGTCTCATGTTAAAAATACTCAACCATTACTCCATGAAACTATGATTTTTTTACCTGGTTAGACCAAGGGAGGGCAGAATCAAGACCATGAAGATCAAAAATATGTAGACTTTATGCATCATTATTCTGTTCTCTGCAGATCTACAAACATAAAATTTAACTGAGTAAGAAACTCATACAAAATACTTCCACATATGAAGAATCTTCCCAGAGAATGTCAGCAACCATCAGACTTCCAGCTTCCCCTACCATATCTCATTGCTAAGATACTCACAAAACAACTATCTCTGAGATATTCACCAATTTGGACCAAGCAGACCTTTGGGATCTTCTTGGGCAAGGAAAAGATTTCTGAACATTAAATCAGACTCTGGATTAGCATCACTACAGGTCTGCACCACAGGCACAGGGATGTGTGACAACCAGAGCTGATCTCTCCTCCAGTGATACTCTATCTTACAACAGCTTGTAAACAAACAGCTCTTTGAGTGTCATGCCAAGAGAGATTAGGCAGTTCATAAAAGGGCACCACTGCCAAGAAACCAGACACTTAGACAAGCTACTTGACTATCCTTGCCAAGCGTCAAGTCTTCAGGAACAACATGACACTACTAATGCTATACCCCTACTAGAGTAACAGGAACATCCATCTAGTGGCACTGTTGCCAGAAACGTGCTGTGATTGCTACAAACAATTCAGACTGCTAAAGGTGGTATCTGATAGGGCTTTAAAACCACAGAGGTTTTATTATAGAATCATAGAATCAACCAGGTTGGAAGAGACCTCAAGGACCATGGAGTCCAACCCTACCGTGGTTACTAGACCATGGCACTAAGTGCCACATCCAGTCTCAGCTTGAAACCTCCAGGGATGGGGAATCCACCACCACCCTGGGCAGCACATTCCAATGCCTGATTACTCACTCCATAAAAAATCTCTTCCTAATATAATAATATCTAACCTAAATCTCCCCTGGCAGAGCTTGAGTCTGTGCCCTCTTGTCCTGCTGCTGGTTGCCTGGGAGAAGAGACCAACCCCCACCTGACTACAACCTCCTTTCAGGTAGCTGTAGAGGGTCATAAGGTCTCCCCTGAGGGGAGACCCCTCTCACCCTGAGGCTCATCTCTAGGAAGCCTGGTTTCAAGCCTTTCCCCCTTCAAGCCTAGTTTGAAGCCCTCCTGCCCAGCCCTGCCAACTTACGGGCTAGAGGATCATGTAGCCCTTGGGCACTGTGAGACATATTGGCGTAACTACACCAAAGCTTGAAATCAGATCTGTGATCACTAGTGACTTTGAAAAACTACTTTGGCTCATTGAAAAGGGCTCAAATTTCATGTGTTTAGTGGAACTACAAAAAAAAACCAAACCCCAAACCCACCAAAAACACCCCCAAAAACCCCGAGTTGAAAAGAGCTGATGGAAAGCATACAACTGAATAAACAGTAGATTCTGGACTTGATGTCTTAGAAAGGAACAGTACAAAAAATTCAAAAGTAAAAAAAATTGACAGAACATAGAAGCAAGCAAAAGAAATGGCTGCAGGCATTATGGATAAAGACTGAGTGAAGCTGGGATTCTGTGTGCAGTAGTGTGCTTTTATCTGACTGTAGGTAAACCAGGCATCAAATCTAGTATTCCAAATAAAGCTGCACTGAGTCCTCAAAGTCAGCAGCACATCACTGGCCTTGACATCTCTGGAGTGCAGCAGTTACATCTGAAAATCTGCACCAACACATCTCCTGGGCCTTGGCCCCATAGAACTTCTCAGATCACAACTAACAATACCCAACAGCAACTGAGTTGTGCATCAAGAGTTACATCCAGACCATTTTTGTCACACCAAAACACAAAAATATGGATGCCCTTTTTATAAGTAGCATGCCAACAGCTGAGTACTTGCTGTCAAGTGCTATTCTAGGGTTCTGTGATGTTCTCTACCTGGAGGGGATCCAAACCCATATGGCCTATCTCCCCAGAGAGTGAGACAGTTGCAAGATCTGAGGCATTTCCCAGGCTCCTGTTCAAGCTAGATCTCCTCAGTCTATTCACACATCTTTTTCTGCTTAAACACAAAAAGGCAGTGAAGGAGCAGGGGGAAGTATAAGCAAATCATGTGGTCAAATTACACCTGATGTAGGCTGCAAATTACTTAAACCACAAAGTGTTGGTTATAACCCAAGAAAGAGACAAGAAGACGACATTCCCCGATAAAAGAGGTCTGCGGATTTAAGAGCTCCATGAAAGATAAGCACTTTATTTATTTTAGCAATTCAGCTCTTAAGACCAAAACAAAGAAAAATCCTGCTTACTTTGTCCAGTGGGACTCCAGCAAAGTTGAGTAATAGACAATTGTTGGTAGCAAAGCTGAGAAGGACCAGAGCAAGAGCGTTGGGAAAAACTGACTGACGATGGGATTCTGGTGGGGGGAAAAGTAAAAATAAGTATTAATATTTTAATGCAGCTGTGGTAGAACGGAGATTACAATTTGGTAAATTACAGCAGGATGGACTGTGGAAATTATATTCAGATAGTTTGAAACTGAGCGAGTGCTTAGCACTGGTGTGCAAGACAAAAAAACAGAGCGGGATTGGGAACTAAAGCAGGTTTTACATAGTTTACACCATCTTGGGGAAGTATTTAGAAAGAACAGTTTGCATGAGACTTTAGCTGCAAACTGGGACCAGATAAACATGCCATCTCGCTTTGAACCCAATAAGCAAAATAAAAACATTTTACTTCAGAGTTTAAAATCTGAATTCCCCCTCTTCTTACCATAAAAATCAAAATACATGTTGGACTTGAAATTCCATTTTTTGCAGAGTTTTTTTGATTATAAAATTTAGAATTATGTATATTTGGAATACAATTTTTAACCACAAACAAATACAGAAATATATTATAATAATATAAAAGTTCAGACAAAATTACTTCAGACTACTATCTAGGAACAAAAGAGGGCTAAAGACTCAATTCTGGATGTATGATTTTTAATCATCAGCTACATAAAACAATTTCAACTGAATTTAAGTTATAGGTGTATAACAAGACAATGAAACAATATGGTCCAACATTTTAGTCTGATACACAGCTATATCCAAACATATGGTGATACTCACATTCAAGTAGTGAATAGGTTTAGTGACATTGAACTTATCCATGGTTGAGATGATTATGGAAGGAGTAGTAAGAAAAAACAGCACAATGAAAAGTAGCAAATTAATGCAAGCCCATCTAAACCACCATTTCAGTCCATGCACTGACAGATTTTTCCTGGAGAAAAAAAAATTAAAAAAAATAAAAGGTCATTAAACAAGCAGTAAGCATTTGCTGTTAAAAAAGATATACACTATCTGTCAAGTAGCACTGCTTTTTCTAAATTGAGCTTTCAAATTTATGTAACAAAGCATAACAAAAGTTCCAGTCGCTATTAGAAATAAAGAAAACTGCAACCTCTCTTGAATGATAACCTAAATTGCATTTGTAAATGAACATATTTAGTCTTTCATAACACAAACACAATGTCTACTGTAGTTACGGTTTGGGATGAACACTTTCACTGTTTAATAATACAGAATCATAGAATTAACCAGGTTG
>NW_008651224.1:0-233 GCF_000695815.1 Acanthisitta chloris
GTAATGAGCAATTTAACGAATAATTTCATTATTTATAAATGTGGGCATCCCAGGCTGGTTCGGACTGCCTTGGTTCTCAGCCTGGAAGAGCTGGCTGCGGTAGTATTCCCAGTGGGAGCAGGTCAGCCTGGGAGGCTGAGTTGGGTTTGACCAGTCATGTACTCTGCCTTCGCCGTGAGCTTCGTTGTGTTTCACAGCTATGCACGGAGTAACTCAGGAGTGGCTGGGGGTTT
>NW_008651224.1:249-7829 GCF_000695815.1 Acanthisitta chloris
TTGTTTTGCTGCTCCATTTGTCATAGCATGCCATGAAAATCTGTGGTACTGATCTTCTTAGAATCATAGAATGGTTTTGGTTGGAAGATCACCTTGTTCCAACTCCCTGAAGCCACCTTTTGTGGTCATATCTGTTAATGTCCTAAGTTGAATTCCAGGAGGCTTTGCGATTTTATTACTATGGTAAAGCTCTGTTTCCAGAGCTGTTTTGGGGGGACTTTATTGACTTCAATGCTCTGCTTTACTGCTAAGGTTTAACATCCCAAAATCCCACACTGGGCAGATTGTCAGTAGCCCATGCTGGGGGCTTTGCCACTGCTCAAAGCCAGCTTTGTCAGATTTCCCCACAACCCCTGATAAAAATCAATCGTTTGCCTTCAAGCAGTTGTGACAGCCTTGATCTGAGGAGAAAAACCAGCCTCCCTGGTACATGGCAGAATTGTCCTTGCTCAGGCTTTATGAAATCTGTTGGGACAGGGCAATTGTGTTTCTTCAACCTCCCTCTGCAATGCCTTAGCTCTTGGAAACTTGGGTCATACAATATAGCAGGCAGAAAAGAAACAGAGCCTGAGAAATGCCGGGTGTTCTCTAAAGGAGTCTCTCAACTAATGATCCTTCTTCTTGAAAGCATCACAGATCCTGGGTATGGCTGGCTGGGAGTCAGGAGCCTTGCACACCTGAGTGTCCTGCAGGTGACGGGTGGGTGTTTCGGTGTGCTGGGACTGACAGTCGGGGTGAGCAGGGGAGGGAGAAGGCTGAATATTTGTTTATGTCTAGAAACAAAAAACACTTGAGGAACTTAAGACAAAGAGGGTTACTTCTCCCTATCCTTGAAATAAGAACACCGCTGGCATGAAACATAGTTCCTGAGAGTGTGTGGCAGCCCTACACAGCAGACCTGCAGTCAGGCCAAGGGATGAGCTGCCCACTGGAAATCATCAGGAGACTTTTTCCAAGCAGGGTGTAGTGGGGCTCTGGTGAGCCCCAAGTGCTGGCTGCTGCCATCCTGAATTTAGTTAAGCAGTTTATTGACAATAAGGAACCGCTGTATTGATCCACCTGCTGAGCAGTGGCAGGAAATTTCTGCTAAGCTGAAACCAGCATTTTTTTAATGCAGCCATGTGCCTGAGGGAAGAGCAGAAAGTGCTCTAGGAGATCTAGTCCCAGAAATGCAGCCACCCCACACACATGCTGGCCACGCGCCTCACGCGCGAGCCACGGGGAGCTTTCTCTCTGCCAAGTGGAGCGTGTCCCAGCTTTCCACTGGCCACTCCTCACTCAGTCTTCAAAGGGAGGGGGTCTGGCAGCCCCAACAGGTCATTGGCTTGATATGATGGGCTGCTGGAACAGATAGATTTCTCCTGATGAGTGAATGGTACTGAAACCCACAGAGACAGACATCTTGGTGATTTATGAGCCAGGGATGGGGAAGTCAATCTGAACACCAGGGCAGAGATATCAACCCTATAAGAAATATGGAAAGAATTCATCCCTAATCTAATCTCACTGAATTCCACAAGTGTGCAAGACAGGGATCATTTGCTGCAGTTCCTTAGGTTGAGAGTTAAACAGGAAACCCCCAGGGATGTAAGTTGTTCTCCCAAATACCAATGTGCTTGTGCGCAGAGGTTGAAAAGCAGCTGCCATGGTCTGAGCCATCTCACCTGGTTGGACAAGAGGTGATGCCCAGGCTGGGGAGCTGCCAGCAGCAACATTCAGCAACACCCAGTGCAAGGGTAGGGAGATGGAGCCAAGCCTGGGCTCCTCAGCAGATCTTGCTGCTGCTGCTAACAATGCTTTTTGCCAAACCAAGCCCCCAAGCTAGCAGGACTGCAGATGTTCCGGCCGGTGGGGGGTTCTGGCTGCTTCACTCTGTGCTGTCCTGTGCTGTGCTCCTGTGACACCCTCTCAGGGAATGTTTACAGCAAGGATGAAGATTTATTGTAAATCTTGGCTCCCTGACTCTTGGTGCTGCCTCCTCCTCCAAGTTTGGTCTGTCCCCTCTACGTTTGGGATTACAGCAAGAGGTGGCTCTGAGAGCACAGGGTCATTAGATCCTTACAGGCACTCACTCACATGGTTACACACCTACTGTTGGAAGCAGAGACACAGAGATCAGTCAGCTGAGTCACCTTCTGGCCCAAGGGGCAGCTTCGAATGGTTTTTGGTTGGAAAATGAAGGGATATACCCAGACTCACCTGCCCTCTTTGAGGACTCCTCCACGGGGAGGAGGTTGGATCAGAAGATCCTGCTCCCCTCTGCCTGAAGCAGGGAGACAAGTGAGGGCAGGAGCAGAGAGAGAGGGTGAAAGCAGCATTACCTGTCCTGGACTGAGTCTCTGGCTCTGGTCTATTCTGGTCCCTGTGAGCCACCCAACACCTTTCTGCTCCCCAGAGCTGGCTGTACCTTCTCCAACACTTTTTGTCTGGGGAAACTGAAGAACATTGTGGCAAAATGTGACCTTATAGCCACAAAGCTGGGCTCACAGTGCAGGGGACTGAGTCGTTTTCCCTCCCTAAAGATTAGATTACTTCAAATCACAGCCATAAAACCCCAGGATCTTCTTCTAGCAAGATGTCATGAATGACAGTGATCCCACAGTACTCAGGACTGAGCGCTCCATACTCCCAGCAGAAATAAGCCTTTATTATTCCCCCGTGTGGTCACTGTAGGATATCTGGGCTCTTCCACCTCCATGCTCAGTGAACTCACATACCTTTGCGATCTACCCCTGGCTCCTCTGTACCTGCAGGCAATCCAGAGTCACACAACCCCTCTCTGCCAGTAGGATGGCAGGGTATGGAGCACAGTTGTTGCCAGCATCAGACCCAGCTGACTTGGGAGCCTGCCCAGGATCTGGTTTCCCTGCAATGACACCATTCACAAGAACTCAGCTGTGGGGGCTATTGTTCTGGTCTCACACTTCGGCAAGCTGCCATTTATTGTGTGCAGGAACTCCCCTGCTTCTCCCACCATCAGGTCCAGGTTTATTTCCCTGTTTTCCAGGAGGAGCCCACTGATGTCAGCTAACAGCCTGAGTGCTTTGTAGTGTGAAAATGAAAACCAGGGCTTTCGGTTTCAATCTGTCCCCTGTCCTCTGAGAGGAGAGCTGGGCTTCCCATGGTGTGTGCTCCCATGCAGGCAGGTGGTGACATGGTAGCAGCTCTGCCACCATATGCTGGAGCCACATGCATAGAGTCAGGCTTAGGGCTGAGCTGGTCTGTGCTCTAGGAGAATGAGCTGCTGTCTCAGGGAAGATGGGACATTTGGGGTCAATTCCTGCCATGCTACACTTCCCATTTGACCATGGGCAGGTCACTTAGTCCAGCTGTGCCTCAGCTCCACACTGGAATAACAACAGCCATGGTGGCCTTCCACAGCAGAAGGCTCTGCAGATGAGTACATAGAGGATGGAGAAGCCTTCTCATGAGATAGGGATTGGGTAGGAGGGATGTGCCTCAGGCATGGTACACAGTGGTGGCTGCTTCTGACCCACTGGGGATACTGGCACTGGAGCTGTGCTGGGAGGAGGTAACCCTGCTTGTGTTCATCCACTGGGCCAAGTTCCCCCCATGTTGGCTAGCAAGAGAAATGACTGAAAGCAGGGCAGCTCTCTGCCTTGGTGCATGGTGATGCTGCCCTGGCCCCCCACACCAACGCTGTAGCAGGTGCCCCATGCCTGACCTGCCCCAGCCCCTGCCAGATGTGCCTGGAGCTGGCCTGACGTCTCCTGGGGAAGAGTGACTGAGCAGCTGGTTAGGGTCAATGGCCTGGCATCCATTCAGTGTCTCTGCTGGTCACTGATGCTGGGAAATATCCAGCACATAACCTGCAGCCTTGCTCCAGGCACCTGTTTTGGCTGCAGCCAAGCTGCTGTGCCAGGGACTGCTGGATTGCTCAGTCCTCGGGAGCTGAGTGCCAGGCAGACCTGTGTCCCTGGGTCTGGAGCAGTGTGCCAGAGCACGGGGCAGCCCAGCAGGGAGGCTGTCTGAGCGTGGTGCTCTGCAGGGATCCAAGGCTTGAGAGACAGAAGATTTACACTGCAATCCCGGCTGTAATTCCCGAGGAGCCCAGCCAAGAGGCCCTGAGAAGAAGCAGATAACAGGGCAGGCACCTCCATCCTCATTAAAATACTTTCTCTGATGGAGCCCCCCACGCCTGCTCAGCCTGTTCCAATTAGCACAGAGGCAGGGAGCAGGGCTCCTGCTGATGAAAAGAAAACACTGCACAACTTTCAAGCTTCAGGGGAGGCAGGTGGCCCCAGCTGGGACAGTCAGTGGCCCAACAGTCCCAGTTGCTTTAGGAGGCAAGCTGGGAGTTCACTATGCTGAGGCAATTCTGAGTTTAGTGCACCAAGTTAATACACATTTGCCCCACCTCTGCTTTGTTCAGGGAGGAACCCAGTCGTCTATGGATTTGTCACTTCCAGCTGGTGTTCTGGTGTGGTTTGCCCACTCCAGGAACCCTGGGGTGGGCAGCAGGACCAGGACACTGCTCTGTGCTGCAAGGTGCCCTGGCTCTGGCAGCATTTTATGTGAGAGGACAGCTGCAAGGTGCAATTACACTGAGTCTCTATCCATCTTTCTCTGCATGTTGGACTTGCTGCCTCACTGGTCCTGGATGCTCTTGGGGTAAATTAGAGGGAGAAATGGGGTGAGAGTCCCTCAACTGGGACTACCTGGCTAAAGCAGCACATTCAGGAACACCTGAAAGTCCTGCAGGAACAACTGACTGAAAGCAGGGGCTGATCCAGCTCATCACTGTGCCCATCACTGTATCCATCACTGTGCCGTGAGACAAGCCCACTGCTGGGCCAATTTTCCAGCCTGATGCCCAAGAGCCAAGCTAAAGCAGACCTCACCTCTCTCAGTAGCAAGGGGAAGGTAGGGCCTGAGCCAGCTTCCTCCCAATAAAGGGATTAGCAGGATGTTAAGGGAAGCCAGCTCCTTAGCCCTTCATAAACAGTTATTAATATCCTGGCCAGCCTCAGGCTTGGCAATTCCCCATTTGCTTTCAAAGGATGTGGACTCAACCAGAGAGTGCCTTAAGATACTCTAACTTCAGGGAGACAAACGCCATTAGAGGAGATGCTGTGTTTGCACACACACAATCTGTGGTGTCACCACAGACAGTGAGGTCCCTCTGACACCACCCAGACCACAGGGCTGTTCTCGCCCCATTGCAATTGTCACCTGGTGCCCTTGAGTGAGGAGCTGCCCTGCCTGGCAGGGGTGACATGCCAAGGGTCTGTGGTGTGCCAGTGGCAGCTGTGGTCTTTGGGCCTCACCCGAGTGCTTGGCATGCTCTGGAAGCAGTGTCTGCAAGGAAGGGGCTGGGACTATTTGCAGTCAGGGGCTTTAATCTCAGGAGGTAGGAGTGTAGAAGACTGCTGGGAGATGCCCTGGCTGGAAGGGAGCCTGCTGGCCAACATGTGATGGCAGGGAAACACAGGCAAAACTGGAGCAGCTTCAGCCTTGTGCTGCAGTTCAAAAATCCTTTCATCCAGCTCCTCCAAAATCCATACCCTTTGACCTCTGGGGCTCTGTGTGGGCATGTGTGACCTTGTTGCTGAGGGGTTCAATGAGACGCTGCCATTTCACAGGGCACATTGTGGTGCCTCGTTGCCACCCAAGCTCTGACTCTTGGTTTTGTGGTACCAGCTCTGGTGTCATGCTGCAGGATCATCACATCCCCTTTTCACAAACCACTCAGGCTCCCCCAGGGTTGGTCCTGCCCCAGCCTGACAGCTCAGGGGAAAGACAGGGAGAGAGCCAAGGTTCACCCTGGTGCTTTTGTCTTCCCATTGGAGAAGGGTGACAGCTGCTTCTCCCTGCAGCTGCCAGGGCATCCATCATCCTGCATGAGTTGGAGAGGGACAACCAGAGCCCTGGGCTGAGCAGGGAGGCTTCTATTGCTGTGTGGGCAGGGAGGGGGCAGGCAGTGATTTAGGAAGAGGGACAGCTGCAGGCAGGGGTGCACACCAAGGCACATGGCCAGCAGCTCCATCTGTGCACATTCCCCACACACATGGCTCCACATTCCCATGTCACAGACCACGTGGCAATCACCCAATTGCCCAAAGATGTGTGTGCAGGGATGGGCAACTAGGCTGAGTCTGCTGGACCTCCTCCCCTGGCTTTGCCCCTCAGTTTCTTTGACAGGGTGAGACTCCTTTCTCCCAGCTCCCAAAAGTGTCAAAGAGGGGATCACATGCATCAGGGCTTCTGTTGGGTGAGGCAGGGCAGTCTCAGGAGCATGAGGCTCAGGTCTGGGAGCCAGGACTTGGATATTTGGGAGCCTCAGGCAGTGCTAGCCCCATGGTCTTGGCTCCTTGAGGCTCTACCCTCTCACAGCAAGTAAAAGCCCAGCACTTCTGTCCCTACACAGGGAAGTTCCCTATAGGTGGATGCTGACAAGGGGTGCAGATCCGCTCCTCCTCCTGCTTCTCTCCCTTGGGGTCCCCCAGCTGTTGGGGACCAGCATTTGGCTTCCTGCTGTTGGCCTGGCCAGCTCTGTCATGTAACTGGAGAAGGCGTCAGGATGCCAATGGCACATGGGGATTATCTGGGATACAATCAGGGCTGTGAAAGTGGTGGAGCACATGGCAACACAGACTGCTGTTCATGCTGCAGCATTGCTGGAGAGCTGAGTGCAGCATGCTCTTCCCTCTCAGAGATAATCCATAGCCTGATCAACCCTCTGCCAGGGCCCTTCCCCCTCTGAAATTTGGGCTGGCTTACACTGTTTGTGGCATTGCAAGCAGATAGGCATTGTCAGAAGGAAATCCGTGCTTTCTTGGATAAACAGTTCTCTCTCATAGCCACGTCTCAAATAGGAGGGATTAATCTTCCCTGGGCTGCTCACTGTCCAGCAAGACTTTCCAGGGGACTTTGTCTCCAAAGAAAAATCCAGCATCATGCATTCAGTCATGAAGCAGTGACTGTAGGTGACAGCCCAGAGCCTTAAACATGTAGGCCTTCTGCACATGAAAGAAGAGGGAGAGCACAAGGCAACCACTGGAACTAGGGTGCCTGGTGACAGAGTCAGCCCAGCACTGTGATACCACAACCTGTGCCTCATATGTCTGGCACTCCTAGTGACTGCCAGCCCCATAAAACACCTCTGCCATCCCTCATGAGTCCTCCCCCTCAGGTCCCTGCAGTGCCTGGAGTATGAAATGTTAACCCCCTACCACTCCATCACCCAGCAGTTTGCCCTCATCAGCACTACCGAGATGGAAACACTTGCAGCTCTGGACAGTTGATTATTTAAACTGTCGGGAGTGTTTAATTTAACCCTGGATTCATCATCTGCAGCTTGTTTCCATCCACCAGGCACCCGTGCTCCCCTCCCCATGTAAACTCTGCTGAGCTCCTCACTTCCAGTAGATCTGTTTCCCTGGTGTTCCCTCACTGAGTGGCACAGCAAGGGATGTCCCAGTGCCAGGGGCTGCAGGCACAGCTGTCTTGGGGTGCAGTGCTGGGATTGTAGCTGGGTGTCAGGAGATGGATGAGCTGAGTCCCTCACCACTGCCTGGGCATGATGGGAGGGAGCCTCAAAGTGTTCATGAGTGACACAC
>NW_008651224.1:8023-8560 GCF_000695815.1 Acanthisitta chloris
GCGGTGCCCCCTACTGCCATGAGCCCTGCCTCTGGCATTCCCAGCGCAGGAGAAAGAGCATTGGTGTAACCAAGCTGTAGGCAGGAGTGCACATTGTGCCCCATGGCCCCAGCCTCTGCGCCAGACACGATGCCATGTGTGAGTGTGTCCTGAGGCAGAATCCCAGCCCACCCTGGCATCCCCCCGGTCAGGAAAGGTACCTCCAAGGCTGGCTTAGCACAAGCTTAAGCCTAGACAGGCCCAGCTCCATTTACAGAAAGCTGCAATTACAGGCCAGCATTTTCCCAAGTCCTTCAACAACTCAATGCACATTGGCAAAGGAAAAAATACCTGTGTCAAACCATAGAATCATAGAATCATAAAATTTAAGGATTGGAGTGAACCTTACAGATCATCTAGTCCCAATCCTCCCTGCCATGGGCAGGGACACCTCTTCTCTAGATCTCATTGCTCAAGACCTCATCCAGCCTGGCTTGGAACACCTGGCAGCTACCACATCCCTGGGCAACCTGTGCCAGTGTCTCACCACCCTTACTG
>NW_008651224.1:8964-19311 GCF_000695815.1 Acanthisitta chloris
AGAATCTCCTCCTTTGACCGGCTGGCCACATTCCTTTTGATTCAACCCAGGGTTCAATTGGCTTTCTGGGCAGCTAACCCACGCTGCCAGCTCATGGTGAGCTTTCATCCACTGTCACTCCCAGGCTGGTCCTTGTGATAGCCCCTGTGACAGCAGTGCTTGCTCAGGGTGTGGCTGCAAGTAAACAGGATGGATCTGGGAGATTCTGCTGCAGGGCCTGAGTGCAGGAAGAGCTGAAATGGCTGGAACATCCCAGCATGGGGAAGCTGTTCATCATTGCTGCCTGCTGGGAAGGGGTTTGTAGGGGAACGAGGGCAGCACAGCCTGTCAGCAGGTATTCAGTGTGGCTGATGGGCCACCAGGAACCTCCTCTATCCACAATCCAGGAGCAAAAACCCATCATGTTTGTGGAATGCTTTTTTCCCTTCCTTAGGTCATGGCTGACCTGTTGAAGTCTGCCCAGAAAGGGATGACTGGTTTGAGAGAGCATCCCCAAACTAAAGAGACACAACAACCACCCTGAGGTGACATCCATGTCCCTGGGTGGTGTCAGGTCTTCTGGCTCAGGGGAAGGCTCTGGAGCAGCAGCAGGTTCTGCTGGCCAGAACGAGGTCCAGGCAGCAGCAAGGGCAGGAAAGAAGCTGAAGAGCTGCACCCCATCCCAAGGGGCTGCATCCCGGCCCACCAACACACTGCTACTGGGAGGGCAAGAAACCCCAGCTCCACCATCCCAAAACCTTCTCCCTAGGCAGAACTGAGCACTCCTTTTTGGGCAAGGCAGAGGCCAAGGCAATTGGAAAGTCTTGACTGCACCATCCCTCCCACAGTCCTTCGCTGGGATGGCAGGAATCCCCTTCTCCTTATGCCAAGAACCTCTGGCCAGGAACGAGCCAAAAAGCTTATTTTAAATCTTTCGTTAGTGGGACGGGAAGAACTTAATATGCAGCAAAAGTTAGTCAGAGCTGCTATGTAGGGACTGGGGCATATATTAAGTGGAGAAAAAGCATCTAAATAGCCTGGATTAATTAGTGAGAGCTGGCAGGCCAGCCCTGCTCCCAGCAAGAGCTGTGGGAGCTGCCAGACAAGACTGTAACCCCTGCACCACTCTGAAGAGAAGTGCCAGCAGATGCTGGTGACCTCAGAGAGCTCTGTGGTGACTGGGCAATTTGCAGGACTACCAGCCAGTGATGTGTCATGTACACACACAACCACAGATGATGTTGAGGGGATCACAGAAGTGAAATTTATGGAAAGCTCTCCAAAGCACCAATTCCCCTTTCAGTGAGAGGGACGAAGTTTAACCACAAACTGAGATAAAATGAATATTAGGGATCCCTCACCAAGCTCTGGGCAAGCACTGGGGTCTGATCAGCTATTGAGTTGAGGATGCCCAAGGTCTGAGAGCCTGTTGGAGGGTGTACTCATTCCCTCTTCCCTCATGTCAGTCACCTCCAGGATGCTGGAATCCCAGTGCTCCCAAGGACCACATGCCATGGGCATACTGGCATCACACCATGCACCTCCCTGAGGCAGATTGGAATAGCTGGTCTTCTGAAGACCCTGTACATGGGGTGCCCTGGAGCTCCCAGAGGGGTGGCTGGTGAGCAGGTCTCCCAGCCACAGCTGACTTCCTGGAGCCCAAACTAGCCCTTTGAGCACCAGCTGCAGTCTTTCCCCTTCTCTACTTGCAGCTGGCAGTGGAGGTGGCATCTCGGCACGGGACCATGGTGCTGTGAGGGCAAGCAGACCCTGCCCACTGCCCAGCACCAGCATGCAGGCTGCCCCTGGCCACGGGCTGGCCCTGACTACACTGCTCCTCTGCCTCCTCCTGCAGCAGCTGGGCAGCAGCAAGGCATGGAAGCAGCATGCCCCACGCCTTCGCCTCGCCTACAAAGGTAAGGGGTTCCTTGGAGTCTGCACCTTGCCTGGGAGGGCTGGGAGAGAGTCCTGCAAACAGGGAGCCAAGGGGTGGATGGGGGTCAGGAAGCAGCCCCATGGTTGTGACTGTAACATCTCCACACGCTGGGCCCTCAGAAAGTCTCAGCTCCAAGCACAGACCCTTGAGGATGCTGTGCCAGTGTTGCATAGGCATCCGAAAAGAGAATGCCCTGCCCTGGCCCAGTGCAACGCTGGGACCAGAGGGGATGCCTCCTTCTGCTCAGAGTCACTCTGGGCATCTCAGTGTGTCCTGGCCTGGGGTTGAACTGGGCACTCCTGGAGTATGTCCCCTGCCTTCAGCTCACAGTGCAGTGAGAATGTTGAGCCCCAGGACAGTGCCACCAGCCTCTTCCCCTGCCTTCCACCAGCACAGTCCTGCCCCAGCTCAGATCTTCTGCCTTCACCCTTCCTCTCCTGCCAGGAGAGACTGATCCCCCATGCAGGTCATCTCCCTGCTGCATGTTTCCCTCCCCCCCTGTATCTGTCTGACCTGTTTAGATGATGAGCTGTCCAGGGGAGCCACAATTTGCTTCTTGAGTCTGATGCAGAAGGGAGACTGCTTTGTTGACCTGAGATGCAGCAAGGGCAGACTGAGAGGTAGCACAGCACACAGCCCAGCAGACACGTGGAAAAGCAGTGCCTAGGCAAAGGGTCTCTACAGGAGAATGACCTGAAGAGCTAGCACAGAACCCTGCTATCCTGCCATGGACTTTCAGAACAGACTTGGCCAACTGATCTGCTTGCAGCTTCGCCTATGTGAAAATCAGCAAGTTGCTCCAGAGGATGGCAGCTCAGCACATCCCGTGGTGCTCTGGCTGTTAGAATCAGGAGGGCTGGACCAGCCCTCTCCACACGAGAGAGGGCAGACCAGCTTTCCCATGGATGTGGCACTTCAAGCTCTGGGGCCATCCTCTTGGCCTGCTCCATCACCTTGAGAAGCAGCTCTCTGGGTAGGGTCAGCCAGCATGGTGGAAGATGCCTCCAGTTTGAGGTTAGAAAGGGCTGACCTCTCAGGGACACAGGATATCCCTGTGAGGAGATGGCTCTGCTGAGAGCCCAGCTCAAAGACAGAGTGCAGTGTCTGCCTTTCCTTGGAGCTGGAGGAGGTAGATCAGGGCTGTTGGGGCAGCTGGAGCACAGAGGGACAGCTGACTTCAAAGGCCCACAGTGTGCTGGGCCCAGGCATGCCAAAAGCCCTCACGCCTTGGGCAGAGGCAGCAGAGGAAGCTCCCAGCATCGGGAGGGCTCAAGGACAAGGTGAACAATGGCAAGGGGATGTGACTCATGGACAGCACAGGGTAGGTTCAAGGACGCAATGCCTTGAGAAATTTAGGTTTAAAAATCCTTAGGAATTAAAAAAAATAAATAAAAGGAGGCCTTTGAGAGTCTGTCCACGGGATCAGCCTTGCCTTCAGATCTCAGCACAGGGGAGGCAGGCAGAGCCCTCGGCAGGGTGGGGGAAGAAGACGCAAGCAGACTGGAGAGAAGGAAATGACAGCAGTGACGGCCAGGAAAGCACAGGAAGGATGGGGCACAGGGCATGGGGCCAGGATCAACAGCAGCAGGTCCCACCCTGCCGAAGAGGTGAGGAGGAGATTTATAATAGCACACCAACAACCCTGGCCATGCAGGGGCATACTCAGGTGAGCTGAGTCAGGCTGGCTCAGCCCCAACACTGCCCAAACTGAACCTCTCTCTTCTCCAAGGGTGTGCAGCAGTGTGGCTATAGAGTGAAACCACAGCACTCCTGCCAGCTCCTCTTGTGGGAGTATCCCAGGAACTGGCAGGTGGGTCCTCTGCCAGCCTTTGATCAGCAGCCAGCCCAGCCGGGCATCACCACGCGGCGTGCTCCCAAGTGCAGGGAGGTCATGGGATTCCTTGTTACTGGCACCAAGACCTGCCCTGGCACATCCCTTATCAGACAGCAGCAGTGAGGGACTGAAACCCAATTTAGCACCAAGCTTCCCCTGGACTTCAGGAATCTCCTCTGTGGGCTGCTGTTCCTGGTGGCAGGGGGATGGGAAGAGAACAGCCCTCTGGCACAGCCGGGCTGTGACCTCAGGAAGCCCAGGGTCACCCTGCACGGAGGATGCTGTAGCTGAAGGGCAGACAGAGATGATGGATGGGGTAAGGCAGTTACAGTGGTTCTGGCAATAAGGACAAACATCGTGGCCTTGGGAGACAGCGGAGACAAAGGAGAGGATGTATGTCCAAGACTCATCCATCCGTTTAGTCACAGCTATTGCAGAGAGCCCTTGATTCCTTGCCTTCAGGGTGGAGTTTGGATCAAATGCCCTGGGGGAGAGGAGGCTCGTTTGTGTGCAGCAGCTTCCTGGGTCTGGATCCCAGCACTTGACATTCCCTTGGTGAGGGAGCAGAACCATGCACAGGGTCAGGCTCAGACCCTAATGGTGATCTTCACTCCCAGAGAGTGCAAATACAGGGAGGTGAGTCCTTCTGGGGTACTCCCATGTATCACCATGGCAGCAGGGAGGGCTCCTCCATCGTCCTGCTTGACCTTGTCCCTGGACAGGGCTGGAGCAGGTCAGAGGGTGATCACATCATGACATTCACTAGGACCATCCTTGTCCCCTATCTGCTTGATTACACTCATGTAGTGGATGAGCCTTGGCCCTTCTCTCCCACTCCTTCCCAGAGTCCTGCCCAACACTCCCCTGCCTCTGCCTCCCCTCCCACCCCAAACTGGGCAGGTCCTGGGAGTATTGGCAGACACAGGAGGGTAAGTGATGCACCACACCCCAGCTGGGACAATGGCCAGCAGGCAGGGACAGGAATTCAGCTGTTAATCCTATTCAGCTGGTGGGAAACGGCTTGGAAACCTGCTTCCCTGTATCTCTGGTACCCTTAGGCACCCAAGGGAAGGGGAGGAGTGCAGTGGGGCTCTGCACCGTTTTTGAGGGAGCAGGAGGAGGGCCAGGAGCTCCTTGACCTGGCTGGAAGAGGAGTTGTGCCCCCCAGCAATGGGAACTCTAACCCCAGAAGAAGGGGAATTGGAAGTGCTAGCTGGGAGACAACCTGGATACAGCACAGTGAATCCAGGCAGGGACTGCATGCTGCCTGGCCCAACAGGGACCAGTGGACATCAGCAGCTTCTCTGACCTGCAGGCACTGGCCCTGCTTCCCCTTTGCCCTGGAAACAGGGTGGAAGGAAATGAGACAACCTCCCGAGTCAGTCAGTTCCCTCTGGATGGAGCCGTGCCCGTGCCCACGTAGACCTCAGCTGCACCTGGGGCTGCACATCCACCCATGCTCCCATCCACACTGCATCCACCCAGCCAGCACTGGCTCTCCTCAAAAGCCTCCCTCCCTCTTCTCCTGATGCACTGCTTCAATCCACATGATTTTGAGCACATTTTCAACCTGGGTCTTGTAGATCTCCCCAGGTTCACAGCCACACTCCACCTCCACTCAGGCCTCATCCAGTGCAGCCCATCTCCATCTCTCCCTCCCATGGCCCCATTTTTGCCCCCTTTCCCTGCACAGCACCAAAGCCAGAAGCAGCCTGCCATCATATCTGGCCCCTATCCCCAGCCACATCCTGGCACTTTTGGAAAGCAATGTGTTATGATTTCTGGAAGCCCTGTGGCCTGCCTCAGTGCCCCTTTCCCCTGCCTTGTTCCTGGGGAGCAGGCGCTTGGGGGTGGCAGCTGCTGCATTTCTGTGTCTGGTGCAGCAGCACTGGGAAACGCTTGCCCAGGCAGCGAGCCCCCAAACCTGGTGCTGCACATCATGAACTGATGTGGGCCCCAAGGATGTTGTTTCAGGAGTTTTAACCAAGAGACAAGAGCTTATTGTCCCCCTTGCTCACCCACATGGCCACTGTGCTGGAGGGGCCATGAGAGCTGCCCTGACTGCTGCAAGGGAGGAGCTGCAGCCTAAACAGCAGAGCCTTTCTCGCTGCCCTGTCTCCAATCCCCCCAGAGTGTGCTGACTCCATGGCACACTTTCCCTCAGCAAGATGGCTCTTCCCTCCAGCAGTGCCAAAGGGGTGCTCTGAAAAAGCCCTTTTCCCGAGAAAGCCTAATGTTCAGGGCAGAGTGGGAAATGTGGGATGCTGGGTGTAGGGTTGGAATGGCACCCAGGGTGCAGCTGGGGACCCTTGCAAGAGTCCGTCCCAGTGCACCCACCTGCCTGCCCATCCCTGTGTGTGGGTTAAAGCCCAGCAGCCATTTCACAGACTCAAAGGCTTAGGGGTGGGTGCAGAGGTTGTCCAGACCATGCTATGACCGCCCTGTTTCCATGCAGCCTTTCCTTGGAGGGATGCTTTGCTCCAGCAAAAAGACAAAACCTTTTTTATGTAAACTCTCTTGATCTGAAGCCCAGGGAAAACATGTCAGGAGTCAGAGCAATCAAGTCTCCTCTCCATTCCATCCTCTCCCCACACTCTCAGGGTGCAGAGGCTTTGGGGATCTGGGAGTTCCTCTGGAATGTAGACTGGAAGCTGAGCACCCTGGCCTCCTGGAGCTGGACCCCTGTCCTGCCCCATGCCCTGCAAATCAGCCCAGTAAGGTCAAGGTTGGTGCAGTTGTTCTCTCTGTAGGAGTGACTTTTTCCCCCAGGTGGGCACATGGAGGAGGCTCCATGATGAGCTCTGGGACACGGAAGGTGGTAGGTTGCTAAGGCAGTGGCAGGAATATTGCAATCCCTCGGAGCAAGGATAGGTAACCAGAGCTGTCCCAGGGAGGGAAGCATGGTACTTCTGGCTCCTAGTTGTGTTGTTCATGAATGGGTTTCTCTTTCTCCCACATTGTGTTCCTCAGACCTGCTGAAATCCAACAGCTCTCACCTGCTGCTGGCCTCAGGGGATGGGATGGATTTCCAAGCTCTCTTGGTGGATGAAGACAGGGGCTGGCTGATGGTGGGAGCAAAAAACCACATCTTCCTGCTTCATCTGGACCATCCCAGCAGAGAGCCCGAGAAGGTCAGTGCTGGGAGGAGGATGACACGAGCCAGGCTGGCCTCTTCCTCCCAGGGAGCTGCTCCTTGTTCCAGTGCCAGGGTGTGGAGGTGAATGTGCTCCAGACTGGACTGTTCTAACCTCACTAGGGACACATTTATACCAGGATGTCTCAATCAGTAGGGTCAACCCATGCCTGGCAGTGCTGAGACTTGGTGGGATGGGCTGACACCAGGGAGGGACAGGGCAGTTTGGCCAGGAGAGGTGACCTGGGTGGACTGCAAGCAGTGCCCAGAGTCCTGCTGTCACACCTATTCCCTGCTCCTGCTGCTGCAAGAGCTCCAGCAGCAAGTCCACTAATGTCATCCCAAGACATCCTGCTGGCAGGGAGCAATGTCAAGCCCAACAAAAGAAAAGCCCATTAAGACTCTGCAGCTTGGCGTTCCCATGGGCAGGGATCCAGGACAGCCTGCCCACCGCCTGGGTGTGCCCTGGCCCTCCCAGGCCTTGTTCCCACGTTAGGGTCACTCCAGATTGATTTGGCAGTGTGCCTGCTGGGCTCAGCTGGGCTCTGGGGACCCTGGGGAGGGTCTCAGACCTGTGGCAGAGGAGCCCCATGTCCTTGCCATGTGCCTGAGGCTGGCAGTGCCTTTTGGCTGAACCTGTTCCCACTGGTGCCATGGAGGGCCAAGGGAAGCAGGGGCTACATCTGTGAGGTTATTGTGTTTCAGATTTTCTGGCCAGCCCCCAGGGAACAGGTCGAGCATTGCCAGCTGGCAGGGAAGAATGTGGAGGTAAGCAGGGCTGGCAGCCCCCACTCATCACCTTTGGCAGCTCACCATGGATATCAAACACCCCCATCACCCTGACAGAGAGCCTGGGGCTCTGCCTTGAGTGAGGTTGTGGAGCCAGCCAGAGCCAAACTCAGCTGGCCAGCTGCCAGGGCAGGGTCTGGCCAGGCTCTCCATCCCCAGCAGACACACCATGGCTCAGCCATGACAAACATCTCCCCCTGCACAGATGGAGTGTGCCAACTTCATCCGCCTCCTCCAGCCCTTCAACCGGAGCCATGTGTTCGCCTGTGGCACCGGCTCCTACCAGCCTGTCTGTGCCTTCATCCAGCTGGGAGCCAGGGGGAAGGTGAGGAACATCTCGGACAGACATGTCCCCATGGCAGAAGGTGCCAAGAGATCCCCCAGCTTTCCAGGGAGCCTGGGGAGAGGGAGCCCCAGAGCGTGGGGAAGGCAGCCAGCCTGGTGCAGTCCCTGGCAGTTGCATGGCAAGAGCAGCCTCAGCTTGGCAATGCTCCATGGAGATGGGATCAGGTGTTGCCATTCCCCTTGAGGGATATGCTCATCGCCTCCTTCCCACTCCTCCACAATCCCAGCTTGTTCCCAGCCTTCCCCTGACCTGATTCCTCCCTCTTGGCTCTGGCAGGGTCCTGGGGCTCCCACTATGCGGTTGGTGACCCACTCCTTGGAATCAGGGCGAGGACGGTGCCCATATAGCCCCCATGAACCCTTCACAGGACTCCTCGTTGGTAAGAGCGAGAAGGGATCAGAGGCGATGCTGGGAGGGGCAGAGCTGGGAATGGTCTGTACTGGGACCTGCTGGCACCCACCCACACCTCCCTGACCCCACAGATGGGAAGCTGTATTCGGGCACCTCCAGCGACTTCATGGGCAGCAGTGCTGCCTTCTTCCGAACGTGGGTCCATGGGTCTGAGCAGAGCTACATCCGCACGGAGCAGAACCAGGACCACTGGCTACACAGTAAGAGCAGGGGGGATCCATTGGGCATGGGGCTGCTCTCCTGCTGGCTGGAGAGAAGCTGGGGCCAGCCCTAAGGCCAGTGGTCTGGGCCTCCTCACCTGTCTGGGAGGAGGCACTGATGAAGCCACCCATGGGACCCATGCTCCAGCACACACTTCACAGCCTGAGCACCAGGAATGGGGCTTGGCCTCCTGGGTATCTGAGTCTCCATGGGCCCTGTGTAGCCTCACACTGCTCCCAGGGGCTTTCAGAGCAGTATGAGAGAGTGGGAATAGGGCACAGGGCCACGTTGTGCTGCTCCTTCCCACTACAGAGCCTGCATTCATTGGTGCCTACGCCATCCCCGATACCTACAACCCAAAGGATGACAAGGTCTACATCTTCTTCCGTGAGACAGCTGTGGAAGCTGGTCAGTGGGAGCAGCAGCACATCCATGCCAGGGTGGCCAGGGTCTGCAAGGTCAGTCACTAAGGCCAGCAGACTCTGGCCAGGTGTCCCACCAGGTAGGCTTTTACCTCCTCTGGACCAAGGAGCATCTTGAGCAGAGGAATGTGAGGGTGTCACTACACTCGTACCACACGGCAGAAGGCCCAGGGCCAGGGGTGTCCTGCTGTGGAGATGGGGAGGGCACAGCTGTGGGGGAGGCTGAGAGAGGCTGGACTGATTCCAGCTCTTGATGCCTGGCAGAACGATGTGGGAGGGAAGCACAGCCTCATCAACCGGTGGAGCACGTTCCTGAAGGCTCGTCTGGTGTGCTCCATCCCTGGGCCCCAGGGCACTGAGACCCACTTTGACCAGCTCGGTAAGTGCACAGCTTTATCTGCATCCAGGAGAAGCACTGCTCTGCCATGACTGCTCCCTCCAGCACAGCCCAGGGAGGAGGGCATGGCACTGAGGATGTCCACCTGCATCCTCCAAGACTGGCCCTCAAGCTCTGGAGTGCCTCACCTCAATCCCTCTCTTTGCAGAGGACGTTTTCCTCCTGCGCACCCGTGACCCCCAGAACCCGCTTGTATATGGTCTCTTCACGGTTTCCAGGTAAGCAGGAGCCTGATTAGCCCAAGCATAGGGCAGTCTGTCCCCCAGCCCCTCGCCAGTGCTGCTCTACAGGGAAGAAGGGAGGACCAGTACCCAGCTGGCTGAAGAGAGTCCACCGGTGTTTTCCTTCTTTCCCTGCTGCTGGTTCACCAGCCCATTTGTCAAGCCAGTGGTACTCCAGGCTGGACTGGCCGTGCCAAAGGGATTTCTGTCACTCCTGGGGTGCCATGCACAGCTCCGGGGCTCACAAGGGACACCATGGGCTCAGGGGCATGGGTTTGCATACGCCTGGTCCTTGAGGAGCAGTGGAGACACCAACAGCCCTATGCTTCCCTGCAGCAGCATTTTCAGTGGCTCTGCTGTCTGTGTCTACTCCATGGCTGCTGTGAGAGCTGCCTTCAGTGGCCCCTTTGCACACAAGGAGGGATTTGACTACCGCTGGGTAGAATACAAGGGCCGCATCCCCTACCCCCGTCCTGGCATGGTAAGGGGCTGGGAAGCAGGTGGGGGGGGGACTGGGACAGACTGGCTTGGCCCTGATGCAGTCCCTCCATGCTGTCACACAGTGCCCCAGTGAGACGTACGACCCCCTCCTGCAGTCCACCAAGGACTTCCCTGATGAGGTGATCAGCTTCATGCGCAGCCACCAGCTGATGTGGGAGCCCGTGTACCCGCAGGGCC
>NW_008651224.1:19368-27561 GCF_000695815.1 Acanthisitta chloris
TGCTGGTGCACCGGCTGGAGATGGAGAGCAGGCACTATGATGTGCTTTTCCTCGGCACAGGTGGGAGCTTACCCCAGCTCTGGCGATGCTGTCACCACGGGGCAGCTTGTGCAGCCCATGGGTCACACCAGCCCAGGTGGCTCCCAGCCCTGACAGCTCCTTCTCCTGCTGCCTTCACAGATGGAGGAAAAGTGCTGAAGGTGGGGCTGGCCGGTGGGGTGAGCCGTGGCACTGAGGTGATCAGCCTTGAGGAGATCAGCGTCACTAAGGTGCGGGAGGCCAGGGTGGCACCACAGTGGCTGGGCCATGATGTCTGGACCACACAGCCTCCCCTTGCCCCATGGGACTCTCTCCTGCAGGCTCTAGCCTATCTCAGGGAGGTCCCTCAACTCACTGCTGGTGGCTCCCACCTGCCCTGGGCAGCAGGTGATGCTACCAGCAGGGAGGGGAGCCAGTGGGACCGGAGCCAAGTCATCTTCCCGCTCCCCATACAGTCACTGTAGGGAGTGGGGGTGGCACATTGGAGCCTGAATGGAAACGGGAGGGCTGAGCCCCAGTTTGAAATCACAGCCAGCAGGCAGGGCTGCCCTGATGTGCCCATGCTGAGTAGGGCCAGCCCAGGCTGCTTACAGGGAGCAGGAGGGGCTGGGACCAAGGACTTGGGCCAGGGCCCTGGCATCCTGCCACCCCTAGGGACACAACCCCGCTGGCAGGCTGGGGGCACCCAGCAGGGAACGACACAGCTGCAGCACCCTCTTCTTACCCTTCAGGTGCCTTCTCCCATCTTGGACATGAAGTTATCACCAAAGCGGGTGAGTCCTTCCTTCTGCTTCTCCCTAAAGCAGCCCAGGGACAGGTCACAGAGGGCAGTTGCCCTCAGTCTCTCTCTGCCTGGGTCCCATGGCCCCAGGGCTCACACATGCTCCTGCTAGGGCATTAGGGAGGTGGTAGATTCTGCCTCGCACTCCTGCTGTTTCCCAGTGCCCCCACCCCAGCACAGCACAAGAGCTCTGTCCCCTGCAAGTCCTGCTCTCCAGCCATGGGTGCTGACTGCTGCTGTTCTGTTTCCCTGAGCAGCAGGAGCTGTTTGTGAGCAGCACCCATGGGTTGCTCCAGCTCTCCCTGTACCGCTGCGAGCTCTATGGCAAAACCTGCACCGACTGCTGCCTGGCCAGGGATCCCTACTGCACCTGGGACAGCAAGACCTGCACCCCACACCTGGTCCCTGAGAAGAGGTGAGCACCTGCTCAGGCCAGCCCTGCTGTCCCCCTGCAAAGGGAAGCTGTTCAGAACAGGGAGTGGCAAACACCAGCCCTGGAGCTTTATCTGCCAGCTCAGACTCCTGCTGTCATCCTGCCTGCCTGTCCCCCAGCACTCCCTGGTCCCCTTTCGCCCTGGCTTGCTCTGCCATGGCGGGGTACCCACAGGCAGGGGTGTGTGTCTACTCTCCTGCAGGCGTGCCCGCTGCCATGATGTCCTGAAGTCTGACCCACTCAGACAGTGCCAGGACACAGCAGAGGGTGAGCACCAGCCCCTTCAAGGAGCCCCAGTGTGTGCAGACAGCTCTGCCCAGGAGTGTGGGTGGCATGGTGCTGGAAAAATAGCACCCCTACCACTTGTTGGATGCTGCCCTCCCTCCTACCTGTCACTCTGCTCCCGTGCAGGGTACTCATCCCTTTCCCTATCCTGTCCCCTGCACAGGGACTGCTGTTGTGGAGAAGCTGGTTTTTGGGGTGGAGAAGAACTCGACCTTCCTCGAGTGCCTGGCACGTTCCCCGCAGACAACGATTCGGTGGCTGGTGTGGCACAGCGAGGAGACAGGCCTGAGTGAGGTACAGGGGACAGGACAGCAGGAGCAGGGCACAGGGGTGGCTTGTCCCTGGGAACTGACCCACGGTGCTCTGCCTTTGCCCCAGGTCAGGAACAATGGACATTTCTTGGTGCTGGAGCAAGGGCTGCTGATCCGCCAGCTGGCAAGAGAGGATGCAGGCACCTATGAGTGCCAGGCAGTGGAGCGCTCCTTCTCCCGGTCCCTCACCCGATACAGCCTCCGTGTCATCAGGCATGAGGCCACCGAGGTGCCACCATACAAATGGAGCAAGGGGGCTGAGCTAGGAGGGACTCACCAGAGCCCCCAGCCCTGGATTGACCTGCGCCCCGGCTACAAGGGCTTTCCACGGGCTCTGGGGGCACCAGGCACCAGCCTGGATGCCTACTGCAATGCCCTGTGGCACCAGGAAAGGCAGCGGCAGAGAGCCTGGCACAAGTGGCAGCACCCATCCCCAGACAGCAGGCACGGCCGGGTGCGGAGGCACCCCCAGCCCCTGTGAGAGGGCGGAGGGAGCAGGGGATGAGCACAGGTCCCTTCCCTGGTCTCTCCAGGCCCCTTCTTGCACACCAGCATCAGCTCTGAGACACCTCTCACCTTCCCGTGCAGAACTGCATCGCTGTTACTACCTCAATCCCTGCCAGTCCGCACTGCATGTCTGTGTGCCCCACGGGGCACCAGGGCCAGGGCACACAGCCTGTGTCAGCCCTCTGAGACTCAAAGCTATTTTCCTGCAGAATATTTATTCTCCTTGTTTTTCCCTGGCCCTTAATGACGATCACTATCAGCAGCAACAATAAGCATAGAGGACAGAGAAGGGCAAGAGCCAGCTCTCCCCATGGTTCCCGGACACCCAGCAGTTCCCAGCCTCCCTCCCCTCCAGAGGGGCAGGGTGCTGCCCTGGCAGCCTCGAGGAGCAGTGGGGCCAGCCCACATGCTGCTGGAGGCAGTGGGATGGGCTCCAGGCACGCGGATACCCATGCCTAGCCCAGCTCCAACCCAATTCAAATGACATCGCTTCCTTTTAATTTTGACATTGATTTTATCAGAGAACAAAAGAGAGAGAAGCAACAGGCAGTTATACCAACTTACGATTTATTATTTTTTTAAAAAATGACATGAAACACAAGTAAAAATAAATACATCATATAAACAACAAATTGTTCAAAGTCTCTGTTCTGGGAGATCAGGCGAGCACATCCCGTTTGACAGAGAGAAGAGGGAAGCACATGACCATGCGTGGGGCCAACTGACCGACCCACCCTGCTAGCAATACTCCTCTTTCCAACCACAACAAGACAGGCCACAAACTAAGGCGGTAGAAAAAAAGAAAAGGAAAAAAAAATAAAAGAAAAAGAAACCCAAACCAACAGAAACCCCCAAATGAGACTCAATGATGAATTCCTTCAGGCTCCTGTGGATCTGCCAAAGATCCCAGCTCCACACTGGGTCCCACAAAGCAGCAGAGGCAGCGGTGGTGGCCTGGGAGGTGGCAGAGGTTGCTCTCCCTCACTCGCCCTGTTGTCCCTTTGCTTGGAGCACTTGTTCCAAGGAGCCATCACCTCACTGTAATCTAGCTGGACTATGTTCCCCATTTAACCTCTTCCCCCCACCCGAACCCTCCCCCCAGTCCTTCCAAGACTGGATTAACAAAATTCATCCCAGAGTGGTGAGAAACACCAGCTGTGAATGTATTTTCTGTACTTGCCCCTGCTGGCCTGGAAGCTCTCCCCAAACCAACAGTAATTCTCATGCATTCAGCCATTTGCATTTGTTACCAGAGAAGCTGTGGCTGCCCCATCCCTGGAAGTGTTCCAAGGCCAGGTGGACAGGGCTTGGAGCACCTGGGCTAGTGGAAGGTGTTCCCTGCCCATGGCAGAGGAGCTGGAACTAGATGATCTTTAAGGTCCCTTCCAACCCAAACCAATCCATGATTCTGTGATTCACTTACATCATTAAGTCAAAATACACACTTCTAGTGAAGCTCCATGGAAATCCCACCTTTTGCTTGCCAGAATATTTGCTTTCTCCAAGTACCTGCACCCACACCACCATCTCCAGGTGCTTCGGGGGTACAATGTGCAGCAGCTCCTGCCCAACGTGGGCCAGGCTGGGCTGTGTTGCCCCCACCCTGCAGCCCCCCATGACAATCTGAGAGCCACACCAGCAGGGCAGGGGGCAACAAGCCCACCAAGACCAGGGCACACAGCAGCCACAGCCCCCCATGCCCATGGCACTATCCTGCAGCGCAGGGGTACTCAGCCTTCACCCAATTGTTACCAGTAGTGGAAACCTTCCACCTCTATGAAGGGCCAAGGGTGGGGTGCTGATGTGAAGGACAGCTGGCCATTCCCAAGGTGCCCACAGCTCTGTCCTGGCCTTGGAGCTGTGCTCAGAAATCTCCCCTTACTGTCCAAAACCCTCAGCAGAGAGTACTGCACTGCTGTCCTCAGTGTCACCCACAGCCCCACTGAGAATTGGCAGATGCTTCCCATCAAGTCATTTGGAGACAGAAATCCAGCAGCAAAAGAAAAATTTAACCCATGCAGGGGAAAGCCCTGTTCCAGAGTCAGAAAACCAAGATAGGACCCTCTGCAGCAGAACCATGTGCTGGAGAGGAGAAATGTCTGGGGAGAGCAGGTCCCATGGGAGGGGAGTTTTAGGGCTTGGAGAGGTCCCCCTACTCAGAAAGGTCCTGGATAACCCACACGGCTTCTGTGGGGTGGAGGAAATCCTCCCCCTGGCATGGGAGTGCAGCTGCCTCCAGTTGCCTCAGAGCATCCCCAGCTGCTGCCAACTGCCACAGGAGCCCTGTGGTCAGGGCGTCACAGTTCTCTCCGCGACCACCTACCAGCTGAGGCCCAGGGGATCTGTCCCTTCATTAAGGGGGTGCCCGGGGCTGGTAGATGGGGCAGAGGTAGGGCTGGGGCTGCACTTGCTGCGCAGGGGCACTGTGCTGCAGTGGCCCAGAGCCACGGATGTTTGCCAGCCAGAAGAAGCCCCTCACAGCAGGTCATGACTGGGGCATGACTGCAGGAGGGCAGTGAAGGGTCTCCAAGCTGCCATGGACATGCAGGAGCCAGGAGAGCCCTCACACCTTGCCTGGCTGCCAGGTCAACAGCAAGCCTGGGGCACAGAGTGTATACCTGTGGCAGCTGAGCAGCTGCTCCCAGCTCCTATAGCCGCAGGGCTCAAGCTCTGCTAGGGTACCCCAGGAAGACATCAGGCAGAAGCACAAGGATGTGCCAGGGCCTGCTGAGGATGACCCAGGAGCGCTGCTCTGTAGAGGCAAGGAGCATTGAAAATGGTGTGCTGTCACCAGTACTACATCCAGAGCCACAGTGCTGACTACCCCCAGCCAAATCTTCATGCCTTGTCCCAGCACAGGCCCCATTCAGAGAGGGAAGAGTCCCATGGATGAACCCCATTATCCTGACCCCCACCAGGAAGGACTGGGGCCGCAGCAGGGCTCTGGTGGGGGGTCTGCCCATGCTCCGGCCTTTCCCACATGCCCACAGGTCTCAACACTCGCTACTCTCGACAAGGAAAGCCCTTGCCTAGGTCCATTCCCCAAACCCACCGGAAAACTGACAGCCTCACAGGGATGCAATGGACATCTGGGCAAGCTGGTCATACAATCAGTGTCACAGGGTTGTGCATGAAGTGGACACACAGAGCACAGGAGGGCATGACTCACAGATGCAGCACTGTCAAGTCTTTGGAGAAACTTGCATGAACACCATCAGTTAATTTGCTTTGTTACTTTTGTGGGGGGGTTTGATTTTTATTTCCATGGTGCATCCAAAGACAAGTTGTCCAGCAGTTTGCTCAGAACCCCTCGGTTTTCAACTCCTAGGATATGTTAAAGAAGAAAGCACTATTTTAATGTTTGTTTTTTTAAAAAAATAATTAAAGTAATTTGCATAGCTAAACTGTTGATCTAAGGCTTCTATGAATGGTGTGGTTATGTTTGACAGACAATGTCCATTAAACAGAGAAACAAACTAGGAAAGCCCCGTAACATTTTTTATTATGTTTCTGTAACACACGTGTGCACACATACCCCTCTCTCGCTCGGGAAGGGAGATCCCCATCTTCTAGAACCCCTTTGGTGGAGGATGTCAGGACATCCTGCCCTTTCCTACACCTAGTTGGTCCCAGCAAACACCAGTGACTGCAGCTTCCACAGCCTGAGAGGTCCCCTATGAGCTACCACCAGGGACATCCCACATGGGTGAGCACAGCTCCTGCCTGGGGACACCCAGATGTGACACAGAGGTTACTGGATTTCAAGCCTCCATATTTCAAGTCACACATGCAGTCACACACACCACGTCCAGCTGCGCTTGGGTATCCCACCTGTCCCTACGAGCCCTTGGCTCTGAGACAAGAAGCCAATATGCTTGTGTTGGGGACGGGACCAGCCCCTGCACACGAGGCTGAGCAGGGCTGGGCCGAGCAGCACTCCCGGCATGGGGAAAGGCGCTGCACTGGGAGAGGCTCTGCTTTCCCAGCTCCACACACCTCACAGCCCTCCCCCTCACTGGGAACGAGCACAGGAGGCATCCACTTGTGCTCCTCTATATGCCCCGTGACCAGAGGACTCCATCCTTCCTCTGGCTGCTGAGTACCCAGAGCAGCTTCTGCTCTGGCATGATGCCCCGATGGGGCACATCCAGCTGATGCCACATGGGTCAGCCACAGACCACCTCCACAGCCAGCCCTGCTCCTAGGCTACACTTTGGGCAACTGGCTGCTTCTTCCCACACAGACAACCCAACAAGCAACCACTGCATGATGGAGGCCAGCTTTTTATTTTTTTTAATATGGAAATTAATTTAAAAGTAGATAGAAAGACTCCCCCAGACAATAAATATTACGCCTTCATGAAATAAATTAATGTAGAGATTCTGTGCAGAGGGAAGTCCCTCCAGTCACAGATTTAACAGCAACCAGCACTGGGTCCAGTGTTCCCTCCCAACCTTCTCCACTGCCTGGTACTGTTCAGAAGCAGCAGTGAGCCCACCTGCCCCCGGATCTGGTGGGCCACAGCAGGGTGAGACGTGGCCTTCACACAGCCTGGCAGGGCCATGGAGCTGGGCAAGTCACCAGGATTCCCCTCCAATGGCCATCAAGACATCTGGGATTGCTCCACTCATCTGGCCTGGCACACAGAGCTGGCATCAGAACCACAAGGCCAACCTACCTTGGATAGGACCCTCCAGAAGGGCTCTGGGGAGGACAGAACCCTCCAGAAAGGAACGGGGAAATCCTCTACCAGAGCCCTGCTCTCCTTGCTGCAGCAGGGGCCTGCCTGGAGCCCTCACACTAGTCTCATGTGAATTTCAAGAGGATGACAAATTGTTTGTGGGGCTATGTTGTTTCTTTTTTTATCTTTTTTTTCCTTCCTTTTTTTTTTTTAAACATCAATCCCCCCTCCTTGTCCCAACATACACAATGTAGAAGCCTCCCCGCTCCCTCCCCATTAAAAATGCTTTGTCCCCAACCTCTGCTGGAGTCGCCCTCTGGTCCACCCCTCTTGCAGTGAGAGAATTTCACAGATAAGGCAGTTCATGTGAGAGAGAGCTTGGCCCTGCCAGGGGTCAAGCCCACACCTCCAGGCCTGAGAAGGGCAGTGACTTGCAACACTGAACCTCCCTGGCCAGACAAGACAGAGAACAGAGACAGACAGACAGACAGACAGACAGAGCATGGGGGGAGGCACTCCTACAGTTTGCATTGCTGCTTCCCTCCTCCCCTGGCTCTTGCTCCCCCAGCCCTCACAGGTCCACTCTATCCCTCTCCCGTCTCCCAGCCCCTAATACAATTTATATCCTTGACAGCTAAAAAAGCAACAAAACAAAACAAAAAGAACAAAACCACCCCCACACCACACCCTTTGCATCCTTCTCCACCCACTGCCATGGCCCAGAGGGGAAATCCTGACTCCCAAAGAGGTCCTGCAACTTTTGCCTCCTGACAAAGCTGAGACTGAGCAGGAGCTGGGCCCATTTATTTCCCTGTGATCTCTATGACATCGTCGTCTTTGTCCTCGTCATTAGAGCTGCATCCCACCTCTGGGACCTCCTGCGATTCAAACTGAGGCACCTGGGACCGAAGGAGACTCCCAGCCGGGTAGCCCGAGTGAGGGGACATGTAACCAGGGTAGGCAGATGCCATGCTCCTGGGAAGGCTGCTAGGCAAGACGGGGGCTGGGAAAGGAGCAAACATCCTGGGCTCGGGCAGGAGTGACTGCGTGAAAGGAAGCGAGTAATTGGGCAGCACCCCTGCCAGAGAAGGGTTTAGCATGAATGAGGGGACGCTGGCGGTGGCTGAGGTAGCAGCAGAAGAGCTGGCGGTGCCGG
>NW_008651224.1:27602-27949 GCF_000695815.1 Acanthisitta chloris
AGATGAGGGTCTGGGAGTAAATTGGGCAGCTGGTAATAAGAGGAACCAGTGCCCATGTACAATGAGTTTCCTGGCTGGGAGGCAAATGGATGGGTTAGGTTGTGGTTTAAAGAGACAGGAGGCATGGTGAACCCACCAGAAACAGGGTACCCGTGTTCGTACGGCTGCATGGACGATGGCAACTGCCGCTTCTTCTGCTGCCTGCGGGCTTGCTCCTCCGGGGCCGACGGCGAGGTCGACTTGCGCTTGTTGCCCCGTAAGTCCAACACGGAGCGGGCATCGACGTGCTGGCTGGTGGCCGGCAGGGCCGAGGACACGGAGGGAACCATGCAGTGAACGCCCACGCG
>NW_008651225.1:0-2156 GCF_000695815.1 Acanthisitta chloris
CCGCACGTGGTTGGCAGAGCACCCCACGGGCTGGGCTGAACTCCGACCCTGCTCCCAGCCCACTGCCCGGGCACCCACCAGGCATGGGGCATAGCCAGGGAGGGGCAGGGCAGGGCCAATCCCCTGGGGACATGGCACGGGGGACCCTAGCAGCAGCGGTCACAGTCCACCAACAACAGGGACACAGCCCCCCAGGAGACATGGGGCAGGAGGACCCTGGCAGCAGTGACAGCAACTCCCTAAAGACACAGGGCAGGGGGCCAACCCCAGGTGGCATGAGGGGTCCCCCACCTGCAGTGGCCACAGCCCTCCAGGAGACATGGGGCAGGGGGACCCTGGCAGTGATGGCCACAACCTCCCAAGGACATGAGGCAGGGGGCCAACCCCAAGGAACATGGGTCAGGGGTACCTTGGCAGCAGTGGCCACAGCCCAGGAGGGGGCAGGGAGTGGGAGCAGGAGTACTGCAGCCCACCCTGCTCCCAGGGCCCTACAGCCGTTCTGGGACATACCTTGGGGTCAGAGAAAGGTCCAGCAGCAGCAAGGGCCACAGACAGTGTCTGAGCTCATCCTGGCACCCAAGCCAAGGAAATGAGGCATCTGGAGCCATTAGAGGTGGCCCCAGCACCCCTTGGGTAAACATGACCACAGGTGCCTGATGCTGTCTGCTGCTGGGTGGCAGCGATGCCGAGGAAGTAATGCGGCTGCAACCACACCCCCAACGCAAAATTGTTAATTTATTATCAGGAAGCAAAAAAATTGTACAGTTACAAGAATCATTTCCCAACAAAGGTCAAATCTGAGCCAAAATATCTCTTAAAAAAAAAGGGGAGGTGGGGGGTGACAACACTTTACAAGTCATTAAATTAAAAAAAAAACCAACAAAAAGAAACCTCTCTTTGTGCAATTCTGCAGAAACAAGAACAGAAGAGAAACCCCCAGCCTGACATCCTGGAGCTGAGGGGAAGGGGCTGAGAGGGGCCCTGCAGCCCCCTGGCCACCCCCACCCTCTGCCTCAGCCCCGCACTGGGCCAAGCATCTGCCTCCCTCCTGCACACACACCCTCCAGTGCCAGCATCCCCTCAGCCCAGCTGAGTGCCCTCACACTGGCCCCAAACAACCTGTCCAGGCCCCCAGGTGGTGTCTGCAGAGCCCAAACAACTCCTCGCATGGCACAGATGGCCCATAGCCTTCCTCTCCCCCAAAACCTTCCCCTTGCCCTCCTGCCACCTGCAGACAAGGACCCAACCATGGTCCCAACCAACCCCACTGCTTCATGGCTCCTGTGTTCCGTGACCAGGGCAGCAGGTCAGGGGGTGGCATGGTGAGTAAGGAAGGGGGAGCAGGGAATGGGAGTAGGGGAATGGGGAGCAGGGCATAGGGAGCAGGTCAGAGGAGCAGGCACAGGGAGTATCTCCCTCGCCCTGGTGACCAGTGCTGAGAGTGCACAGGTGCTTTCATGGCTCTGAGAGTGTCTCCAAGTGCCTCCATGTATGTGTCCCACCCCCCCTGGTGTCCTCACACAATGTCCCTGGCCAGGGCAGAGCCAGCAGCCCCAGCTGGGCACAGGCAATGCCAGTTGGCACATGTGGAGCCAGCACAGCCACCCCGGGAGGCTATGGGAGGGCTGAGCCACCCCCATGGGGAGTTGGGGAAGGGGGGAGGCAGGAGCTAGACCCCACTCCCCACAGGGGCTGCTGGCATTCTGGGCCCCCTGCACTGGTGCCCTGGGTCACCCCCCAGAGCAGCCAGGCTGGGCAGGGATGCACGATTCGGCCCAGGCACGGGAGCAGGGCACCCGTGGGGTAGGGGGACCAGTGGCCCTGGGCTCCAAGAAGGGGTTGGGGCAGTGGCACAGCAGCTGGAGGCAATGGGGAGAGTCTGATTGCAGCAGGTAGTGATGAATCTCTGTCCCCTGGAGGGGCAAGGAGCCCAGGGGTGGCATTGCCTCTCACCCACACTCTGCCTGTAGGGCTGAAGCCCAAGGCAGGGCAAGGCAGGCACCCCCCCGGGTGGCTTCTGCCTGGAGGAAGATGTAGGTCACGCAGGGAAGAGAAGTGGGAGCCTCAGGGGACCTGCCTGCAGCTGGCACAGCTCCATGCCCAAGGGCTGCTTTCTGCTACTACCCTGCTCCTCCTCCAAGTGCTGACCCTCAGCT
>NW_008651226.1:0-268 GCF_000695815.1 Acanthisitta chloris
CAACAGGGGACTCTGGGCTGTGCCCGGCTCCTTTCCAAGCTAAATACAGCGGGAAGGGCTGCGCTGAGGCTGCACATCCTTGCTCAACTCCGTTTTGGCAGGAGAAACCGTTTCCACACGGTTTATCTTTCCTGGTGGCAGCGAGAGGCTGAGAGCTGTTGCGCTCTGGGGCTCACCCTCCCTTCTCCCGTCGGGAAAGTGCTTTGTCCCAAGGTTGCTGAGGAGGCAGCCGAAAAACAGCGTCGGAGGAAGCGGTTCCAGACAGCCC
>NW_008651226.1:314-1166 GCF_000695815.1 Acanthisitta chloris
TGGCCACGGGGGATGGAGGATGTGGGATGCAGGCGGGGAGCGACTGTGGCTCGGCACAGCCTCGTGGGAAAAGGCAGATTGCTCCCGCGTGAAGCTGAGGAGGGAGCAGGGATGGCAGTGGCTGTCCCCACCTTGTCCCATGGGAGGAGCAGGGATGGGGCCATGAGGTTTCTGTTGCTCCCCTGGATGGGATCCAGCCCTGGGACAGTGCTGTTCCACCAGTGCCGAGTCAGCTCCTGGCTTGGAGTCTCCTCCCTGTCCTGTGGGTGACCGATGCCACCATCCCCTGCACACAGGGCACTGCGAACCACAGCGCCAACAATCTGGGGTAGGAAGGGGTGGGTGTCAGCTCTGCCCCCCGGCACCTCTCTCCTGCCTGCAGCCCCAGCAGGTTGGGACCCCCAGGCTCTGTGAGAGCCTCCACCTCCCCTTGCACCTCACGTGGAGCTGAGCTGGGGGGTGTGCTGCCAGCAGTGAGCTGCCTCCTCCCTGCTCAATGGCTCCTTTCTAGCCCTGCTGCAGCAACAAAGGGCCCTTTGTGGGCGCGAGGGTCCCTGGGGGCAGAGTATTGGCATCCTCCTGGCTCTGCTGGGCCCCTGCCCCCCACCCGCATGGGAGAGAGGTGTGGGCCGACTCTGGAGTGAGGCATTTCAGGATTTGAGGGGTCTGGGGAGGAAGGCAAGCGAGCAGAGCAGTGAACGGAGGGTGCCTGGGCATGCTGTGTTGGTGATGGGGAGCTCTGCTCTGAGGTCAGGACCCCTCCTGGCATGGGGTGGGACAGATTTGTCTTCCCCCTCCAGTTCATCTTGGTGTCACAGTGAGGTGGAGAGATGTGGCTCTGGGGTGGAGGGC
>NW_008651226.1:1205-6599 GCF_000695815.1 Acanthisitta chloris
TTGGATGGTTTTCATCAGAAGATGCTAAGTGGCCTGTTGACACTTGGGGGATACCACAAAGCCACAGGAAATCCACAGGGAAGGAAGGATGGGTTTTTCAGGGAATTCATGCTTCACCTCCACCCGTGACCCCCTTGCAGAGCTGCCTGCACCCCCATCAGAGGAGATGCCAGTCCCAGGTGCTCCAGGCTGCTGCTTTTAGACAAAAACCTGTTTGGATCTCTGTAGGGATGCAGTATAAGCCCAGCCGAAGGGCAGGGAGAGGGCAAGACGAGTCTTGGAGCACGCGTGCGGGTGCAGCGCGGGCTGGATGGTGCCAGAGCCCTGCAGGGAGCCCAGACACGACCTGTGCTGGCAGCTCTGGGTGCAGCATCCCCATCCAGGCTGCCGGGGAATGCAGACCTAAAATCCTGCCCTATTGCCCCGAGGGCAGAAGCAGGATGCTGCCGGTACTTCCATGGAGGGAGTCAGGCTAGGGTTTTTTCAGACATAACCACAGGGTTTTTTAAAGGGGAGTTGGAGGATGGGAAAGGTGTTCCTTGCCATGGAGCACATCCCACTGAGTCTCACCAGTATCCCAGGATGGCTCGTAGGAAACCTTTTGTGTGAGTTTAGTGTAGAGAGAAAGTTTTCTACATGCCATAAATTCCCACATGCTGGGTCTGCAGCCCCCTGTCTGCTCCTTCAGATGGAGCAGCTCGGGGCTCTGGGAGGTACAGGAAGGTGAGTGTGTGCTCTGCAACGGCCTCAGGCTGCAGTTTGCATCCACTGTCCTGGGTTGGAGAGCAGTGAGGGCTAGGTCATTGATCCTGCAAACCCAGGGGGTTGACAGTAGCTGGAAACCTCTGCAGCTGAGAACTTGGAAAGACCTTTCCTGCTCCAGCACTGGCTCACCCCGTTGCCCTTTCCCATCTCTCCTAGGACCTTGAGACCAGGGGCTTGGCATTAGAAAGTTCTGGGGAGACACATACCTCAGCTTTCCCACCTCCAACCTCTGCATCCTCCCTGAACCCCCATAGCAAACCTGTGCTGCAGACGGAGCCGCGGGACATGCCACGCCAGGAATTTTGGGGAGTGCGGGTGTACCTCCACTCCCCCCTCCCTGAAGCGCCGCCCTGTGCTCCCCCCCCTCCTGCCTCCAGCTGTAATTAGCAGCTTCGCCAAGGTCAGGCAGAGCAGTGCCAGCTCCAGACTGTAAATTTACCAAGAGCGTTAATTAATCCATGATTGCAGCGGGAGCGCCGGGCCAGGCGCTGCGGGAGAGCAGGCGGATGCAGCTCCTTTCCACAGCCCTGGGCGGCTGCAGCAGGGGGTGGCTGTGGGGACAGCCTGTCCTCCACCACGGGGACATCTCTGTGGGACCTGCCATGGGCCCAGCTTCCCCCATCCTACCCAGCTCTGACCCCCCAGCCTCCTGCTCCCGCTCAGTTCCAGCCCTTTGAAGCCTCCTCCTGCCCCAGCTGTAGCTGCATTCCTTTCTGCTGAGTCGGTGTAACCCAACCCGAGCTGCTTTTGGGGAGGGGGTGGTGGGAGACCCTCCTGCTGCTGGGCCCTTCAGGGCGCTGGGGAAAGCAAACCTTTTTGCAATAGGGAGTGTGGGAAATGGCACAAGAGCGTTGGCAGTGGCCCAAGAGTGGAGTGGGGGAGGCTGGGGGCTGCACTGTGCTTTGTGGTGGTGGTCTCCAGGGACAGGGGATGGTGTTTGGAGGCTCCTGGCACTCACTGTCCCATCTTCAGCCCATATGATCCTACCCTGTGGCACACAGCATCCCTTGTCTCTCCCCAGCATGGTCCCTGCAGGTCAGGGAGCTCTTTCCCGAAAAGCACAGCAAGGGGAAACACGACCAGCCACTCCTCCCCACAAACCACAACTATAGCTCTCACGGATTTCAAGGGGGTTCAGGGGTGTTCTCAGACTTGGGTGATGGGCAGCATCCCCCAGTGTCCCCTCTCACAGCCCAAGCTCTCTGTGAGCCCCCACAGAGCCCCTCTCTCTGTTTTATGGCTCTGGATTGGGGCTGGAGCAGCCTGACGCCAGGATCCAAAATCAAAACCAAATGTTTCCACAACCACCGGCACAGCCCCTGGCAGCCCTGGGAGGCAGGGAGTGTGGGATGGCTGTGAGAGCCAAGGAATTGGCCAGTGGGCCTGGTGGCCCTGCTGTACCCACTGCCCCCTGTGCTGCCCAAATGCTCTGGGGAGCAAAGCACTGGGGTGGCTGCATCTCTGTCAGGAGAATCTTAGAATGGTTTGGGTTGGAAGGGGTATTAAAGTTCATCCAACTCCCTGCCTTGGGCTGGGACATGTTCCACTAGACCAGATTACTCCAAGCCCCATCCAACCTGGCCTTGAACACCTCCAGGGGTGAGAGCTGCAGAAGGTACTGGGTGGTGCCTGGCAGAGAGAGGACAGGGGTGACAGTTGTAGGCTCATTTGGGTGTGGGAGATAAGATTTATGTCCAACAAAGAGAAGGCTTCAAAGCCTGATCCCTTTGGGATCCCTGGTGGGAGACTGATATGCAAAGCAGAAGCTGCTCCTGGGGTGCTGCTGGATGTTTGGAGATGCTGCTGGATGATGAGGGGCCCTAGGGAGCTGTGTCTGCAGGACCTGGGGGAAGACATTTCCATGGCTGTTGTGGGAGGTAGATGGTCCCTCCCCAGGTGGATCAGCACCCACTGGATGTAGCTGGTGGGACTTGCTGGTGGCTTTCCAGAGCAGCAGGAAGGCAGATTTGGGGAGGAAGGTTGCACACATGGTTGACATCTTTTCCAGGATCAGGAGCATAGAATCAGAATTGTTTAGGTCAGAAAAAGCATCTAAGATCATCAAGCCCAACTGTTCCCCCAGCCCTGCCAAGCCTACCACTAACCCATGTCCCCAAGTGCTGCAGATACACATTTTAAATCCCTCCAGGGATGGTGACTCTACCAGCACCCTGAGCATCCTGTGCCAGGCCTGGTCAACTCTCTTGGGGAAGAAACTGTTCCTATTATCCAATCTAAACCTCCCCTAGCATATGTTTCCTCTTGTCCTATTGCTTGTCACCTGGGAGAAAAAACAGACCCACCGAAGTTGAAGAGAGTGAGAAGGTCCCCCCTGAGCCTCCTTTTCTCCAGGCTGAGCCCCTCCAGCTCCCTCAGCCTCTCCTCCCCAGACTTGTGTTCCAGCCCCTTCCCCAGCTCTGTTCCCTTCTCTGGACATGCTCCAGCCCCTCCATGTCTTTCCTCTACTGAGGGGCCCAGAACTGGACACAGTGTGGTTGGACTGGAGCCCATGGCACCTGTGCAGCAGGGAAGGATGTGGGTATGTTCTGCTCTGGAAAACTGCTCTGGTTCCACTAAACCACAGTCTGCATTTCCATTCCCAGGCTGCTCTCACTGGTGACAGACCCGTGTCCCACTGGTGGTGCTGGGGCCCATCTGCACTCATCCCAGCTGTAGGTTGGCAGGGAGAAGCAGAGCAGAGCTCCATCCCAGCTCTCCCACAAAACCCAGCTCGGCTGTTTGGCTTTGGCTATGGCTTGTGACTTGCATCCCAAAATATTTTTAGGCAGAAATCCACCAAGCTGGAGAGCTCTGAAGAGGGTTTGGCCCTGCTAGCCCTGACTAAGCAGGTTTGCTGGGCTCAGTGCCTGAGGTGGATGTGCACGTGGCCCTGGGGGGTCAGTGATGGCCCCAGGACTGTGACCAGTGGCCTCAGGACTGGCTGCATTCACCTCTGACAGGGAAATGCTGTCTCTGGCCCCTTTGGAGCAGGGAGGGCTGGGGAACAGGCTGGTGCTGGTGGTTTTGGTGAGTCAGAGAAAGGCTTGGCTGCCCCAGGGCTTTCCCAAGCCTCCTGTCCCTGCACACCTCACTGCCCCAGCAGCCTGTGACAATTTGTGGATGAAAAACGGTGCCACGGTCCTTAAACACGCCCTGAGCTGGGATTCATGGGTGCTGTGGTGGCCTCTGCTAATGGGTTGAGTAACCTGGCTGTCACCTTTGGGAAAAACTACAGCCCTTTTCCCTGTGAAATATCTATGTTGCTCTCTGCTTCATTATGATGGAGGTGGAGAGCCCAGAGCTGAAGCTCACAGCTGCCTCGGCTCCACCTAGCCCTCATTTATGGCCTTAACACCAAGTGGCCAAATGAAAATCTGTATTATTTGAACCCAAAATGCCATGGGGAGATCCATGTGAGGGATTTGGGAGTCACCAAAGCTCACCTAGGGAGCAGGAGCATTTCTCACTTGTGTTTCCTGAGCTGCCCCACACCTGGACCTGCTGGAGATGGGTTTGGGATCTTCCCCACCCCAGCATCCTCCACCTCCCTCTGCCTCTGCTCCCTAGGGATGGACCTCTCAGCCAACCAGGATGAGGAGGGTGACCAGGAGACTTACCAGCTGGAGATCAACAAGGACACCAAGAAATGCGCCTTCCGGACCTACACTGGGAAGTACTGGACCCTCACCTCCAACGGGGGCATCCAGTCCACTGCCTCCACAAAGTGAGTGCTCTGCAGCTTGGGGCTCTGCCTGTGCCTCAGGGAACCCTCTGCATTTCCCAGAGGAATCCAAGGGGGATTTTGCAGTCTGGAAATGTTTCCCAGCAAAGGCAGCGTGTTCCCTGGAAAGCCAGGGATGGGTCGGGGCTTGCCGCCCACGATGCTCGAGAAGTCCCTCGGGCCATGCAATCCTTCCCGGCTGGCTGGGGCTGTCGAAACCCTTCACCCTGCAGTTCAACCAACCCTGAGCGCCAGGCGGAAATCCCAGAAGTGTTTGGCTGCCTGCCCTGCTGCCTGCCAGGCAAGGGCGTCCCGGCGGGATGGCCACCACAGCCTGGTTCGTCCTGCGCAAACAGATCGAATCGGGGACTCCTGGTCCAGCCGTGGCCCTTTCCAAGCCAGCAGGGTGGCACTGGCAGGGTCCCCATCCGTGGCATCCCACTGAGTGCCCTCTCTGCCCTGCAGGAACGCGAGCTGCTACTTCGATATCGAGTGGTGCGACAAGCGCATCACCCTGAAAGCTGCCAACGGCAAGTATGTGACAGCGAAGAAGAACGGGCAGCTGGCAGCCTCCATGGAGACAGCGGGTAAGGGACCCCTCGGGGACCCCCACCCTGTGCTGGGGCAGCAGAGGATCAAATATCACCCACCTTGAGCCAGGCTGCTCTTCCAAGCGATGCTCGGGGATCCAGGCAATACGTTTTCTTAGTGACTGCTTCGCGTGATGGGAGGTGTGGGGACAGATGGGGTGGGTGAGAAATGCTGCTACCAGGGCAGGGTCTCCAGACCACTCTGACAGCCTCTCTGCCCTCGACACAGGTGAGACAGAGCATTTTGTGATGAAGCTGATCAACAGGCCCATCATCGTCCTGCGCGGCGAGCATGGCTTCATCGGGTGCCGCAAGGTC
>NW_008651226.1:6610-26579 GCF_000695815.1 Acanthisitta chloris
TCCAACCGCCCTTCCTACGACGTCTGCCAGCTGGAGTTCAACGACGGAGCCTACAACATCAAGGGTGAGTCCCTGGGGGTGGCTGTGGGCTGGGAGGGTGACAGCCATTGGGTCCCTGTGGTGGCTGACAAGGCCATCTTGTCCCCTCTCCCTGTGCCTGCAGATACCACCGGGAAGTACTGGATGGTGGGGAACGAGTCGTCCGTCACCAGCAGCAGCGACTCCCCCGTGGACTTCTTTTTTGAGTTCTGCGACTATAACAAAGTGGCCATCAAAATCAATGGCAAATACCTGAAGGGGGACCATGCTGGGGTCCTCAAGGCATCGGCCGACACCATTGACGCCTCCACCCTCTGGGAATATTAATGCACTTTAGGGTACCTCCCGTTGCCAACTTTTCTTTCCCTTCCTCCTTCCTCTTTTCCTTTGGGTTCTGTTTCTCCTCTCTGTAACAGGATTTTCAGACTGGCTTGCCCTTCCCTCCTGCCGTAGAGTTGGCGCGTTGTGTGGGAGGTGGGTCTCCATAAATCCCTGTAAGAACTGGAAAAGTGGTGGGGCAGCCTGCCTATAGCTTTGTAGAAGGGTCTGTCTCTATCCCCCCATCCCTGCCTCACTCCAGGTTTGCTGGGCTTGGAAAACGCTGTACCCCTCTCCCGGCTCCGAGCATCACCTTAGGTAGCTTTTTTTCCTCTCCTTGATTGAAAAAAGGGAATAAGATCACCTCTGTGCTCTCTTCTACCATATCAGCGCTGGCACCACCTCAGTCTGTGCTGCCAGTGTCCCCTGGAGCATCTGTCCTGGCCTGCCCCACTCCAGCCAGGGCCAGGAGTGATGGTGCTGGGCTCAGTCAGCTCCTCCTGGCTCCCCTGGCAGCTTCTCTCCCCTCCTGGTTTTTGGGGCAGGTTCATCCCCAGCTGAGCCATAAGAGGTGACCTTACATATCACAGCATCCCCTGGGGCAGGGCTGGTGTGCGCTGCCACACGTCCCTGCGGAAGGGCCAACAAGCTGCCCCATCCCCATCCACCTGGAAACGATTTTTTTTAGGGTGATCCCGTCTGGAAAGCCTCAGCCTTTCATCTCGATGGAGCCCTGAGCTCCTTGTGTCCCTCCACCCCACCTTGTGCTTCTGGCTCTGGAGGAGCATCCCAGACCCTGATGGTGGGTCCAGCCTGGCAGTGCCTGCCCTGAGGCTGGTCCTGCTGCTGTGCCTGGAGAGGAGGGCGTGGGGGACACAGAACCAACCTGTGCCGGGGTGGGCGCTTCATCCAGCTCACCTCCCGCGGGCTTCAGTCCCAGCAGGAGCCAGGCTGGCTGTGACCTTCCTGGGGTGGTGGCTGGAAGCATAAACTGCAGATTTTGGTTTACAGAATAGAAAAGTTCCTTAGCAAACTTTGCACAGTGATATTTGCTCAGTACCTTTGTTGTTGTTTTTTTCTCTCTCGTAAAATACTGGAACGGTGAAGCGAATCACTGAACACCTAATGCTGAATTCGGAAGCGCCTGCTCCTGCAGGCTCTCCTGAGGGGGCAGCTCCCAGTCCTGCTGCCCCTGGGGCACCTGGGCTGGGCTCTCATGAATCACAACCCTACTGGAAAAGGAAAAAAAAAGAAAAAAAGACCAAAACAGTATTTTTGTTAGTCTCTATTTATATATGCTCTCCATGGCACTGTGTGACCAGCTGTTGTCTGTACTAGGTCTGCATTAGAGTTTAACGCTGTCTGTAACGGGTGATGCTGCGCGTTCCTTAGGGTGTTGAAAGGCACTTTATCCTTTGGGGCCTTCCCAGGGTTGGTATCTGCTCCCTGCAAACACACCAAGGAGCCTTTTCCCGCGTGGGCCCCTCTCGGAGGGAGCGCTGGTCCCACCCCACGCCAAGGGTGCTCGCGGCGTCGCTGCCGTGCCAAACCAGGGCCAGTCCCTACTGCCGGAGGCCAGGCAGGGGCTCGTCAGCCTTAAAGCTGGAGGGACACCCCTCCGTAGGAGCTTGGTGCTAAACTCAGCTGGGAGAGCGAGCGACTGTCCCCTGCCAGGGGGACAACTCCGGGCCGGGGTCCCTTGCGGGCGCAGGGGATCCCTGCTGGGACTCTACCTCGGCTCTGCGCTCACCCCCAGGGGCTGCCCCCGGGCACCACGCTGCCCCTGAAGGACCGAGTGTCTTGCTGAAGCCCTACGTGACATTGTGACTTGGCACACACTTTCACTGGCCTTCACCCCCTCCCTGTGTCACCTCCTCCCTGTGCCCCTCGAACCATGTAACTCCCACTCTGGCTTCTCCTGTGTGACACTAGGTCAACATCTCTCCTGTCTCCTCTTATCGGGTGTCGTGACTCTCTGAAAACATCTCACTCTGAAAAGTTAAGTTTTGGGTTCGTTCGTTTTTCGTTATTTTTTTTTTTTTAATTATTATTTTTTTGTAAGTGCCATTTGTATAACTTAAATAAAGAAATAGCTTCAAATGGAGAAAGATGAATAAAAAATAAAACCTGCATTCGGATTCAAACTGGTGTGTGGTCTATTGGGGCTGCAACAGCCTTTGAGTGAGAGGCACAAGCCTGAGCATGGAGATTTGGGGTGGTGGAGCCTTTGGGGGCCAAACTGCCTCATGAAGATTGAGCTGGTTTGAGGGAGCTGAGGAGTTGGTGGTAAGGGAATGGTGACCAACAAGTTCATCTCCATGGAGCAAGGCATAAAGCTAAAGCCAAAGCCAGCTGGAGGCTGGGCCACCTCTGGAGGTGCTCAGAGCAGCCTGAAGCCTCTGAGCCCATGGGGATCTTTGGGGATAGGTCAAGGGCAAAACCACCTCCTGCAATCCAGCTCTCCTGCCCTCACAGCCAGGAGCAAAGCCACGGCCCCAGGGAGATTTTTTTTCCTCCTGACTCAGGTGTTTCACCTCTATGTGACGGCCCTGCCAAGAGGGAAGAGCAATGGGATGTTGGTTTTGGGTGCACAGCTTGGTACTTTGGAAGCAATCACCTCCTCCACTTGGTGATAGGGAGAAGGGGAAGATGAACTAAGGAGGGAAGGAGCCCAGCCCAGCCCACACGTCCTGCCAGAGGAGCCTGGATAGCTGGGATTTTCCTCCAGCACCCCTGGGACAGCTGAAACCAGCCCAGAAACTCAACCAACCCACTCAGGTGTGAGGTGATGCTGCAGTTTCAGCTGTGAAGAGAGTGTGCACCATGTGCTTATGGACAGTCTGGGGCCAACTCTGTCACAGGCACTGAGAGCAGCCAGCCCTTCCCTGCCCTTCAGCAGCACAGCTGGCTGGGCACTGCAGGGCACTGATGAGCTCCTGTTTGGCCTCAAAAATGTAAAGCTGGTTTGGTAAAAGCAAAGTTTGGCAAAGCAGGAGCTGAGCAGCTCCCCCCAGACACACACTGCAGGGGGATGGGGGTTAGAACACAGCAGCAAACCCCAAAGGAAGGAAGGATGTTCGTTCCTGACTATAAACAGGGAGAAATCAGGGCAGTGCAGGAAATGCTGAGCAGCTCCGATTGCCATGAGCTCACCCTTGCTGTGCCATCTGTGTGCATGGGCAAACCTGGTCATGACACCACCAGTGACACCTCCCCAGCCCGGGCAGGAGGCAGGAGGGAGGTTTGCTGGCTCAGCTGGTGGGTGCCCACACAGGGAAGAGGCTGTGGAGCTGCAGGGAGGACTTTCACCCTTGCCCTCTCCCCCAGCTGCCAATACACATTTCCTTTTCCCCTTCAGGCTGCATTCTGCACTTACCATCATTTACCACCACTCCTGCAAGAGGGAAACCCCCAGCCTTCCCCCCATCCTGGTTTCCATTTAAAGGAATGACTGGAAACCATTTTATATCCCATCCAGCTTTTCCTAGGGAGCATGTGGAACATATTAAGCTGTTCCAGGAGGGTCAAATGGGTTTTGCCTTGCAACCTGTGGAGTTTTCACAGGCACAGGCTGGGATCTGGCCCCACTCCCTGGCACTATCCCAGCACCAGGCTGGCACAGGCAGGAGGGAGGACAATGTTTCAGCTGTAGGAAAAGCACAGAGGTAAAAGCCAGAGTGCACAAATTTATTTACAAAAAATTCAAATTACAATATAATACAGGAACTTTTTACACACAGAATATTAGAGCTGTTTACTACCAGAATGTAAATAAAAATATTTTTCGGCTTTTTTTTCCTTTTTCTTTTTTAATAAACCACCTATTTATTTTCAGCTATCGTTATACAAAGTTGCAGAACATGCACATCTTTACAGGGTTTTTTTCTTTTAATATAACGTTTTGCTAAGTGCAAATACTAAGTTTCTCTCTCCACCTTTAAGGCAAGTAAGTGGGACACTGCAATTAGCCATAAGAAGTACCTGTTATGGGATCAGCCTGGACACAGCAACCTCCCTGTCACCTTTTAACCTTTCAAACCTTTTAACTACTGGTTCCAAGGCCTGTGGGGCAGGAGGGAAAACAGGATGTAGGAGTTAGAGACCAGGTCACAGCTGGTCTGGTGGCTGTGCAGTAAGTTTTGGGCTTTTTTCTTCTTGGTTTTTTTTTAATTAGATAAACCAACACAGATGCAAATGCTATCAGAAACCGTAACGTGAGGTCTCTCAGGTTAGAGGGAAGGAGCAGCCAAGGGGTTTGGCTGCAAGTTTTCAGTGCAATGGGTGTTTCCTTGGGGAGAGGAGCAGTGCTGGGAGCACAGCAGAGCCTTGGGGTGGCTGAAGGACTGAGCCCATTGCTGGGCACAGGACACCTCCACATCACAGACCAGCCACCAATTTATCTTCTCTCAGACACAAATAAACTCTAGGGTTTGGCAGGGGACATGGGAATCACAGTCCTCCCGTCCCCCTGCATCCACCAGGCTCCTCCAGGACTGTGACTGCCACAGCAGCAGTGACCCCGATGGATCACAGTCACTAACCTCCCCTTGTCACCTCTGCCTGACACTTCTCCATCTCCCTTGCTCCACCTCCACACTTCCCCCTGCCAAGGCTCAGTTCTCAATGCCCACACATCCTTAGACATGCACCAAAAGATGGGACTAGACCACCATCACACTTAATTCAGTTTGGGTCACTGGTTCAGTGCCCTGGCTGCTGTCCCTCCCCCCTGCCTGACACCCTGTGCACAGGCAGGTGACAACCCCAGCACCCTCCTGGGGAAGGGCACATGCCTCAGAGAGCCTGGAGGGCTCATCCAAACCAGTCCAGAAAATCTCACCTATTGAATAAACAGGATTGCCTCTCTGTATGGGAAGCCATCACTGCTTCTTCTGACTTATCTTACCACCTGCTAATGTTGTGACAGTCCTCATCCTCAAAATCCAACAGGATGCCCTGCTCCTGGCTACTGCAGGAATCACTTGGTGCAAGGCAGGATTTAAACCTGGCTAAAGCCCAGCTGAGCAGCAAGTGATAAAGCTCCTGCAGCTCCCAGACTGTTGCCAGAAATAAATTAACACAAAACTAAAAATTCCAGCAGCAAGGGAATAACAGTTGGTTATTAATGCTGGAAAGACCACGGCATGGAGGAGCCAAACAGAGCACTCCACAGGGAACAATTAGACTGACAGGCAACAGGAAAAATTGACTTAGCTCCAAAAGGCATAGAAGCCCCTCTGGGAGACCTTCCTGGGGACAACAGTCCCTACGTGCTGTCCCAGGCCATGGTGGAGGCTGTCCCTGGTCCAGGAGCTTCCCACCAACACCCTGTGCCCAGTGCTCCTGCATGCCCGAGGGGATGCTGGAGCTGGAGAGCTGCACGTGGGGGTCTGGCAGGAGCTGTGAGGTGGAGACAGGGAGTTTTACCTGAAAAAACAAATAAACTCACAGAACACCTGGATGCTCAAATACAGAGGGGACCAACAGGAGGGGAAATGCACCCAGGGGGTTCCCAGCAGGACAGAACAGGATGAAGCCTAGACCAAACCATTTGGAGAACAACAGCATAAGTGGGCTGCTAAAAGCCAGCCCAACATTCCTGGGAAGACTTTTTTTTTTTCCACAACTCTTTTCTAGAGGAGGCCTGTACCAGACAGCACAGCAAGGGGCTGTGTGGGGAAAGGGCCCTGTGCCACCCTCCTCCCACAGCCCAGCACTGCATCCCCCACTCCTCACAAGGAAGTCTTGCGTTTCCCTCACTTCCTAAGCCCAGCAATATTCAGGTTTAACTTTTAACACGCTTTGCTGAAGCCAGTTAAGCTGACACACACACTTTCAGAAGTTCTTTAGCTCCATGGAAGCAGCAGCTTCCTGCAGCATGAGGCTACAGCTGCCCCTTGGGCAGTGGGGTTGGGGTACAGGTGCTCCCAGATCACTGTGTCTGCATGCATGGCTACAGGGGTCATTCCTAATTTTCCTGCACATAGCACTGCCTACACATCTATCCAGGTGTTTCCCAGGCAGTTTTTGCAATACAGGGCACAGCTTCAGCTCTAGGTTGCTCCCAGCAGCTGCCTGAGGATTGCTGCCAGAAGCTGGGGGAGGTTTGGGATGCCAGATGAGAAAAGGAAAACAAAGGCCACATTTTGGAAGCTGAGGGGGACCCACCTCTGGGGGGGAAAAAAAAACCTGAGCTCTTCAAAGGAGGCAAGTTCAGTCCAGTCAAAGATTTGGGTGTCTGAAGCTCCTGCCACTTGCTAACACCCAAAACAGAACATGGCTCTGGTTTTCCTACCAAGATCTCGGCAACAGGATGGCTGCTGCAGCCCCTCGCTCCACTTGCAGAGTGAGAAATGTTAAAAACACCAAATTTGACTTGGTTTTGAGCCATTTATTTCTGCTGGAAGGTCCCAGCAGTGTACAGGGATGCTGGAGAACATGGGAACCCTGGCCTTGTGCCTCTCTGCAGGCAGCAGGCTCGGGCAGTGCCTCCTGTTACCTTGTTCCTGAAGGTCTTACTCGGATGCCAAGTCTCTCCTCCCCTCCTCCAGCACTCATTTGACCATGCAGCAGTTGCTCTGGCCAGCAGGAAGACAGGATTTTGGGAAAGTCCCCAAGGAACAGCTGTATCCTTGTGCTCCATAAAGTCTCACTTTCCCTCCCAATAGCTGTCTGAACAGGCTTTGTCAAGTCAAAAACATCTGGATGCCCAACACAGGAAGGAATTCCACCCCTCAGAAATGCAGCACCAAGCCCTGTTGCAGCACAGGTTGAAATGTTGGATTGCAAAGGTTTGGAAAAGCTCTAGGGAGTGGTGCAGTGCAGGGACAGAGTCCCCTGGCTGCTGGCTACACCCTGAGGGGCTGGAGTGGGAAGAGGGTGACGTTATGGGGTGGCTTTGCCCTGCAGCGACTCTACGCCAAGTGCTGTTGGAAGCAGGTCAGAATCGGTGCCGAGGCTGAGGGCCAAAGTGCATAGGCAAGTTGTGCTCCAGCTGCACATTAATCTGGGGAAAGTCATAGTTCACCCTCATGTTGGGTAATGGGGGGACATAGGGGGCAGGGATGGGGCCAATGTTGAGGGGAATGTTGTTGTACATGGGCCGGACGGGAGGGAGAGGGAAGGGAGGGTGTACGAAGGGGTATGGGGGCATCCGGGGCTGGTGGAGGTTCTGAGGAACAGGTCTAGGGATGACTTCAATTCTCTGGATTTTCTCCACAGGCTTTTCCACAGGAGGGCCGATCCGCTTGAAGCTGTTCTCTGCAGAGGGAGGAGAACAAAGAACAAGTCATCCCACAAATGAAACTCACTAACCTCAACCCATGCATGGTCTGACATTGCCATCAGCCTCCTCCATCCCCAAAATGTTCCTGAGCACTCCCCACACAGCATCACTGCTCACCACAAGCTTTCCTTCCACCTATACCACCCCACAAAGGGGGAACATCTCCTTTTGCAGCCTCTGTGCCCCCCCAGGATACAGCTGCCCCTTCTGCTGCTTTGCCAAGCGGAGACAGGTCTGTGCTTCCGTGACACCTGGTGCCACACAAGAGCTGGACACAAGCCTTGTGCCTGCTCAAGGTCCTGCACAGTCTGCAGACACCAGAGATTTAAAACTAGACTGGTTCCCAGGAGGAACAGGGTGATGGCTTGCACTCCCCTCTGGAGCAAAATTTGGGTGATGTTTGGTGCAGCACAGCAATGTATGGAGCAGCCTGCAAACAGCCAGGCCATAGGATGAATCCAATGCAGGTCCAGAGACTTGTCAGTAGCTCAGAACCCTCTGCTGTCCCATCAAACTAAATCTGATCCCAAAGCACAGCTATAGACTGTGACTTACCTCCATTCTTCTTCTTTTGCTCCTCTTCAGCCTCCTTCTGAATCTCCTGGATTATCTTTTCATCATCTTCCTAGAAATTAAAGGAGAACCAAGAGTCAGTGGGATAATTCCTCCTGCAGCAGCTTTCTGTTGTCTCAATGCTGCTTTCCTTTTCAGCACATTTGCATGGGAGAAACAAAAAAAAGGTGAACTGGGCTGAACTGTCCTTGTTTGGGACTGGCCTAGGATTAGGCAAAAGAAAGACTGTGATGGGGGAACTGCAGCACAAATAACCTGCACTCTGTGGAGTATGACCAAGAGAAGTGGATCAGCTTTCCAGGGAAATCAGCGCTAAAATGCATTGACTTGATGGAAACCAGAGAGCTGCAACCCAGCTCCACCCTCTGAAGAGCTGTTAATCTTTTAAATGGCAATAGGCTATTAAATATTTACATTATACCAGCACTTGTAGAGGTTTTGGCCCAACAGCTAGAATTAACACAACTTAAATCCTGGCTCTAGTAGCTAAATGGTGCCATTTAGATCTTATCTGTAACTCTGAGAAGGGCATAAATCCCAATATGTTTCTTTAATGTCTGTCTAGAGGTTACAGCAAGAATATTCAGAGCTGCTGCTCACTGAGAGCACAAGGATAAGGCAGAAACTGAAATTGTCCTTCTGGCTCTCCTCAGCTTCAGTTTTCTTAACTCAAAGGAACATCAGTGAGCTCAAAGGATGCAGTGAAACTTCAGGTGAGTTTCTGCACTGCAACACAGTGTAAAAGAGCTCACAGGATCACAGAGCCCTCATAGAGAGAGCTCCCTCTCAGTGCCAGGCAGCAGATGCTGCTGCTGCCATATGTGCAGCGATGGCAGTGAGGTCCTGCTGGTCCCTGCAGGGTTGAACTGCTGCTGCTTTGTGTCTGTGGGGATGAAACTCTACCTAGTGCTTTGAGAGGACAGTGTGTGGACCCTTGGTGTTAGTTATTAGGGAGGAAGGCAGAGAACAGGAGCTGTTGGATGACACACACCACCTGCATCAGGCACTCTGGGTCTCCTTGTAGCTGAAGAAGCACTTGGTTTTCTCCAGCAGCAAACCTGCCAGTGCTAACAGTAGAGCAGGAGGGAGACCCCAAGTACCCCACAAGGCACAAGACAATGTTGTTTTGCTCATCCTAATTTCAGTACTGCCAAAACACATGCATTTCTTCCTGAACACTCTTAATGTGGAAAATATCCTGTATTTTGAAAAGTGCTCTGGAATCAAATTAAAAATATGCTTAATACATGCAGCTACATTGAAATTATTTTAAGCTTCCCAGTCCCCATCTCATGGTCCTGCCTGTCTAGCAGCAATGCCTGGGAAGCTTGTGGAGAAGTCCCCTCCTCCACCACCAGATGAGGTTTCTCTGGGAGACTGAAGTTATCTTAATCTGTAGAAAGCCAAAAACTCAATACTTCCCTCCCTTTTATTATTCTGTGAGTCAATGGTTAAAATTAAGACTTTCCAGGACATGCCTTTTTTTTCCAAGCAGGCTTCTTCCACAGACTGGTAATTACAGCCTATCTATCTCCATAAAAACTGCTGAAGAGTGGCTCTTCTGAGCCTATATGGAATGTCTAACTACCTCCCAAGTATCACACTGTGATGTTCCCTGGCTGGAAAACCACCTGGGTATGGTCCACAGGCAACCAAACATCCCCTGCTCCTTTGCTGCCCCAGCAGTGCTCTCAAAGCTTCAAGACTTCATTTTTTTTCCTTCTCAGACAATTTTTTTTGCAATGCTCTTGAAACTGGAGACAGCCACCACTTCCATTTTATTGACACTCATAATGAAGCACCTGAAGGGTTTTTTTTGTTATATGATAAGAAATATATTTTAAGCTCCACCAAGCAAGATCACTATCTCCTTCCCTCACACAAAGGAACAAACCTCACCTTAAAGCCTAGAAACTTATGCCTTCTAACTCAGTCTAAAGTAAAAGGTTTAATTTACAAGATTATGGAAGAAACTGTTCCCTGTGAGGGTGCTGAGGCACTGGCACAGGTTGCTCAGAGAAGCTGTGGCTGCCCCATCCCTGGAAGTGTTCCAGGCCAGGTTGGATGAGGCTTGGAGCAACCTGGTCTGGTGGAAGGTGTCCCTGCCTGAGGCAGAGGGTGACCTTTAAGGCTCCTTCCAACGAAAACCATTCTCTGACTGTAATTAACCCTCTGAAATGATGCTTCCCAGGGACACCACTCTCCTGCCAGCACAGCCTGCGACACTGCAGCTTCACTCAGTCCTGCACCAGCCTGGGGGAAACAGACATACCAACAACACAACTTTACAAGATCCTCCTGCTGCGAGGGCTGCTTGACCCTCCCAGTTTAAACTGCAGCTGACCTCCCACTAATGGGCTGGACACAGCCATCTGCCCCGGGGCCAGGAGCCAGCTGCAACCCCCCAAGGTGATGCTGCCTCCAATTACTGTGGCTCCTGGAGCACTGGGGAAACATGGAACAGCAAACTCCATCTGCTAGACCTCCAAAACGACTCCTAACTCCCAAGGACAACATAAAACACACCTCCCAAGTGCAGTGGCCAGAGATCCCCACTCAACACCAGCCTCTCTTGAGTTTCAAGAGGTGCACAGCTCACAGCACACCCTGGATGCAAAAACCTGCCAGGAACAGAGCTGGATCAGGATGAGTTCCCGACTAGTTCTGCGACTGCAAATCACAGCAGAAGTACAACAAACCACATCACCACATACAGAATTTATCAGCTCTGTTGCTTCTCTGCTGATAAAAGTGTATTTTCCTATTGGAAGATTAAGAAGTGCTTACTCTTAATCCCACATACCAAGTCTTGGCTTGGAATTTTTTTTTTACATCAGTATTTCTCAAAAACTGGTATCCATTAATATTGAAACACCAAAAATACACTGCACAAAATGCACTTTCCTACTTAAGAGGCTGACATTAACTTTGGCAAGTGATGAGCACACAGCACCATTCAATACCTGCAGTATTTAGGGAAGATCCACATCCCAGACAGAACAAAGGAATTGATGATATGTAAACAGCAAGGTAATTTTAGGATGTTCCTGAAGGAAAGCTGATGCCACAAGTTCTGCCTAATACATATTGTGCAGGTCAGAATTAAAATAAATCCCCAAGTTCTAGTACTATTTTAGTGAATTTTGAAAAACATCTCCAATTCTTTGGAAGCAGAGGCTGGTTTTTGATTCCACAGTAATTGGAGAGAGATGACAGAGTCACTGAGGGACAAAGCATCCACACCAAAAACTGAGTTTTTATCAACACACTAGTTTTGTGGTGAGAAATCCTTTAACATCACATGGAGGTGGAGGCTGCAGAATGATTTCAAAAGCTTCTTGTGTCCCTTTTCCTGAGGAAGTTCAAGTCCCTTAATAAAGGATTAGATTATAAATTTAATAGCCTGTTCACAGGCTGTGCAAATTGAAGGGATTTATCTTGTCAAGTTAACAGTCATCTTCCTGTCAGCTGCCTTGCCTGCAGCAAGAAAAAACCCTAGAAATAAAGAAGAAAAAGAAAAAAGCAACCCCCCAAGCCCTGGGGGGGCCTCAGCCTGTATGCTTTTTGAGCAAGGCAGTAACTTGGCTCTTCTCTGAGAGAGGAAACACAGGGCAATGTGTGGCCCTTCCCCACACTCCGCTGCATCACGGGAGAAGGGAGGTGGCCAGGAGGAAAATGCAAAGGATCTCTGAGATGTATTCATCCTTTTTATCTGCAAACACTGCAGAAAGCAAACGTGGTTATTAACAGCAGCTGCGTTTTTAAGTGGAAAAACAGGACCAAGCTCTGCCCCAAACTCAAGAGCAGGATGCCCTTTGCAGGAGCTATCCCAGTCCCGCAGCCAAACCCCATAAATGTTCATCCCTGGGTAGTGTGGGAGCCTGCCCCTGCCATCCCCCAGCTGGGAAGGGATCTCGGCACGGAGGAGGCTTCTCCTTTCAGCCCTCTCCCATTGAATCCAGGGAATGCGGTGAGCTCGGAGCCAATCACAGCAGCACGGACGGCTCGGGCTGTGGATGGATTAGCCGGGGAGCTGGGCTGGGTTGCTAAGTGAGGCACCTTTCCATGGCAGGGAGGGCCCGTTCAGCAATGCTGGTGCAGAGGAGCCACAGCAGCATCCGCACAGGGCCCTGCCACGGGCAGACAGAGCCCAAGGAGAAACAAACTGCCCTTGGGAACGAGAAAATACAGCAGCAACCGAGATAACAGCTCGGCAAGACACAGAGACAACCTCCCCCCAGACAAAGCCTCCTCTGCCCAGAACTGAAGCGCCATCCGGGGAGCTTTTGAACGCCCTGTTTTTATCTCCTGCACTTCTCGTTATCTTTAATTATTAAGTGTCACAGGCAAGCGGCTGCTGCCGCCTGAGCCAGGGAAAACAAGCGACCTGGAGACTATTTCTGGGCTGTGCAATCCCTCCCCTGACTTTAGAAAGTGCTTCACCACCGCTGCCTCCCCCTTTCTGCCTCTTTGCTGCTCCTTTTTTCCACGTACATGTGGCTGCAGCCGTTCCTAATAAACTTGAAATGATTTTTCACGACGGAGGCTTCCAAAGGACTAAGGGGTTTTGTTTCAAATCATTCCCAGATCAGCTGCGGAGAGCCTGAGCAAGAACAGGCATGGGCTGTCTCTGGCGTGTTCCTCCATGCAGCAGGAAGCAGGGATGAAAGCAGGCAGTGTTGTAACTGGAACAGAGCATCCGCAGTGCTGCAGGAAAAGGGGGGCCGGGATGGGGATGAGGCACATGCTGCTGTTTAAGAAATGCAGAGTTATTTCAGCAACAGGCATTCCATATCCATGGCTTTCTGCGAATTCCCTGGATTAACCATATGCTTATGATTGAGGCATTTTATAGCAGTTAAAAAAAAAAAATAAACCAACAAAACCTATCACAAACTCCACATCCTAAATTCAGGGGTGATTTCCCCCCCCAAATCCTACAGGCAGGACTATGCACTTTGTGCATTGCATTAATGCATTTGAAGTTTTACACAGTCTTCACTCAACATCATCTTTTTATAACACCAGAAGGAGGGATAATTGCAAACACCTCATGATGATTAGTCTTTGGCTTTGAACTTTAACAACAGGCCTTTGGGAGGGTTTGAAGAGTTTACTGAAAACATCTTAAACTTTAAAGCCAGAAAAAAAAGCCTCTGTGCAGTATTACTGATAGCCCAAAGATGACTATTAAATTCAAAATAATACATTGGAGAGCAGAACTTGGTTTACCAAAACAGTCAGAATGCATCAATCAATTTGCACCATGGGATTTGTAAAAAACTGGGTAAAATGCACACATCAGCCCTGGGCTTGCTACAGATACTTAGAAATCAGGGCAAACCGTTCCCATAGCCCAGAGCCATAGAATATTCTGAGCTGGAAGGAACCCACAAGGATCAGAGTCCAACTGCTGACCCTGCACAGGACAACACAACAATCCACCATGTGCCTGAGAGCATTGTCCAAACACTCCTTGAACTCTGTTAGGTTTGGGGCTGTGACCACTGTCCTGGGGAGCTGTTCCAGTGCCCAAACCAAACACCTGGGAAGAACCTTTTCCTAATATCCAACCTAAACCTCTCTTGACAAAGCCATTCCTTTGGGTTTTGTCACTGGTCACAGAGCAGAGACCGGTGCTGCCCTTGTGAGGAGGCTGCAGACCCTGTCTAACCCCCAGGCTGACCAAACCCAGTGACCTCAGCCACTCCCTGCATGGCTTCCCCTCTGGACCCTTCACCATCTTCATAGCTCTCCCTGGGATGCTTTCTAATAGCTATATTCCCACTGCTCCATCCCAAGCTCTGTCTCTGGCAATATTGCATCAGCCCCTCCTGAAGCTCTCAGCGAGCAGAGCTGGAGCTCAAATGGGCTGCAGGACAGGCACGTGAGGACCTTTGGGCAAGCAAGTTCCTGGGAAGAGCTCCTGGCACATGTTCATCCCCTACAGGGGTGCAGGGCACCGATTAGCTCCAGAAAAAACAGTGATGAAGCGATTCCTGCCTGCCCCCCTGGAAGCTGCTGACCACAGCCCGACTGCAGCTTGTCTTGGAGCCAGCAAATATTGCACTGATGCTTTTAGTCTCCAGCCTGATTACAGTGTAGGGACAAGATTTTAACTAACCTTCTATTATGGGAAATTTTGAAGCATCTGCTTTACTCTCTCAAGATCGTTTGAGACCAAGACTAACAGATGCTGCAGTTCCTAGAGGACTGTCTTTAATTTGTTTCTAACCCAAGCTAATGAATAGGTTTACTTATACTTTCACAAGAATCATTTCAGACTTGGAAAACACTAAACATGTGGAAAAGAACAAAGGTTCCCTATTTAAAAAAAACAACTTTATTTTGCTGTAAATAATGGAGAGTTAGACCCAAACCAGATCCTTCAAAAGATCCACCCCTTGGATAGACATCATCCCTGGCAAAGGATGCCTACTACTGATGCAATGGTGTTTTGCTCTTTCAAATTCCCATATCAAGACTCAAATTCCTTTCCTCTCCTCACACCTACGAGGATAACTCCTGTTTCCATGGTCCATACAAAGACCAACCAGGAGGGACTGGGATGGTGTCACTAAGCCCCTTATGAAAGGAGATAATGCACACAGGCCACTCACATCATTTCAGCCTTAGAAACCAACAGTTGAGTTATTCTTCGCATCCCAGTGAGGACAGTCACCCAACTTCACCTCCCCAGCCCACCAGTGCTCCATCATCCAAAAAGAAATAAAAACAAAAGAGAAGTCAGTGCCAGCTCTGTGCTGACAGTGGGAAATTTTCCTTTGCCACAACATTGGTTAATTAGAGAGCTGGAAAGGGCCTGGTGACAGTGGCCTCTTTGTGCTGCTTATTTATTTATTTATTTTAAAGTACAGTACAAGCATTTTGAGAGGCCTCATGTTTTCTCTGGCTCTGAACAAATGCCATCACCCAGCACAATCAGCAGCCTGATGGGAACAACGGATGCCAGCGCTGCCGAACCCTGAATCGCATCCTGGTGGAGAACAGGGAAGAGTGGGACAGGAACCTGAGAAGCACGTAATCAGGTGTTGGAAACGCTACAGGGGTGTCTGGAAGGAGGTGTCTGTGTGTAGTTTAACAGCTCACATTGACAGGATGAAGCAGGGAATAAAAGCAGGGAAGCAGAAGACTAGGAAGTTCATGCTGGTTGCGACATGCTGGGAGCTCCCCAAGAGCCTGCAGGTAGGAGGAAGAGATTTAGAGTGGCTTTTCCCTGGATCTGTGCAGGCACAGGACTGTGCACATCCCCTGCAAAAAGGGGGGCTGGGAGCAGCCTGAAAAGCTGCAGCAGCCTGAGACAAAGAAGTGCTGAGAAAAAGGAAGCTCAGACAAGCCCCAGGAAAGCATATCCACATTCATGTTGTTCTACTGCTTTGCTGAAATCAGGAAATTCAACTCCTGCTCCTACCAACACTCCTGGATTTCTGGTATTGAAGACCTCTAGTTTACAGAGATGCTGCAGCAAGTCTTCCCATGCGTGCCACAGCTACAAGCTGTATTAAGTTACTACAGCTTCCCTCACAGTTCATTCCATGCTTCAGTTCTCCCTTTGCAGCTGTTGACAACAGCCATTGAGAACAGACCCAACTACAACTCCAGGCCATTGGCTTGCAGGCACTTTTCCAATGGGTCCATGTCTGTGATAGGACTCAAACAGCATTTGGATGACCTGGGCACCAAAACCAAAACTCCCCTTGCCTCTAGATCCAAAGCAATACCAACAGCACCTCAGCTGCAAAATATAGGAAAAAGCCCCACTAATCCCAACACTAGCTACCATGCCTGATGTCAGCACACATTCCCCATCAAGTCTTTCCACAAGCCTCACTCCCCAGAACAGCACTCAGAGCACTTCCAGCCAAAGCCCTTATCTGACAGAAGCTGTTTTTCCCTAAAGCAACACCATCTCCTTCCAAGCTGTGGTCAGATGTGACTGTGCTGATGCAGGATCCTGCAGTGTGGTTTTAGCTGCCTTGGGAAAGGAAAAGTGCTGGCTAAAAACACGCGTTTTCCTCTGGTGCAAGGTTGGAACAGTAATTGAAATCAGGGTGAGAATCATTCACAGAAGTCCTTCATTACTTACTGTGGGATCTGTCCAGAGAGAGCACTTGGCACAGTCCTGGCAGGGTGCCCCAGGGGAGCGTGGGTGCTGGCAGAAGTGGTCGTAGCCGTTGATGGCAGCGCGGCAGAGGTAGCACATCTGGGCACCGCAGCGGCAAGACATGCGGTTGCAGCCCTCGGATTTAATCAGGCCAGTCCCACACTTGTGGCACTTCCTAATCCGGGCAGCTGTCATCTTCTCTTCTCTGCAAGAGGAGGGAGAATTAGCAAAGGGGTGTTTGCACTCACCAGCCTGTGGTAGAATTACTGTTACACTATCCCAGCGATGCTTTAACCCCTCTCCTCTTTCCTCCTACGCCATCCCCACGGTCTACCACTGTTCCAAGGAGGTCTGGGCTCAGCTCCACTTGGAACCAGCCCATGACAACTCAAGAACAAAATAGGTGGAAAAAAGTCCACCACTGGCTGCATGCTGCAGCCCCAATCCTGGTTTCCATGTGAACCAAAGCACCAGGCTCTGGCTTGGGAGGAATTTGAGCCACAAGTTCAAGGGCCAAAGGGCACATGGATGCTTGACTTGGCTACGGAAAAATACAGCCAGGGAGATAAAGTTCAGGGAAAGCAAACCCTTAGCTGTCACCTCTAGCTAGTTTTATGTTTGCCTGTTGCTCTGGCTACAAGTTGCCATGGCCATATATTTTTTTTCCAAGCCTGGCTGCTACACTTCAGTTTTATTTGATTTTCCTTAAATTTAAATCTGTAACTGAAAAATAATCACATCTTTCCCCACAGAGACTGGGTTTTCTTTTTTCCCCTTAGATTCTCTGCACACATTTTCCAGAGGTTATTGCTTTAGGTTTAAGAGATGGGTTTATTCTCACAGAGCACCAATGGGAATCCAGGACAAAGCACAGTCCTTGTCCCTAAGGGACATTCTGGCAGTGACATATACTCCAGCACAGGCTCAGCTCGCAGCAATGCTATTTTGGCACGGAACTGGAGGAAAGCCTCAGTCATTTAATTAAAAGACTTAGGAATATAAATTATCATCCTAAGGGCCAATTTTCTGACCGTTGGAGATCACGTTACACTTTAATTCACAACCTAGAAGTGAAATTTGATGACAGAAGAGCAAAGAGTGTGTTTTCATGGAGGGAAGCACAGCTCTCCTGCTACGCTGGCCTGGCAGTGGGGAAGGATCATCCTTAGCCAGGCATCTCCACCCAGAGACTTCAGTGGATCTGCAAAGTCAACATACGTGTGGGGAGATGGCAGGGAGGTATTTTGGAGGATCACAGCAGCAAACCAGGATACAAACTGCTCCATCAGCACAAGCAGAGGAGCAGGGAAGGGTGAGGTGGGAACTTCCCTGCCTTGCAGCCACCCAAAGCTCCCACGCAGTTATACCCAGCAAGACCTGCACCCAAGCATGTGGAGATGGGCTAAGAATAGAAACAAAAAGCCCAACTTGAGACTGACTTTCCTCTGAGCTGCAGCTGCTCTTCCCTCTGCTCCTCAACAGGATGCTGCCGATGCAGATTTCTTTTTTGGAAACTTTGAGCCAGGCAGGAAGCTTGGCCTGAACTCCAGCTGTGCTTCCCTTTCCTTACACAGGGCTTCAAAAGGAAGTTTTTATTGTATCAGCAGTTAGACTCATCTAGCCACAGCAATGTGCTGCTAAAGGTTTTGAAACTGGTATTTTTTCCCTTATTAGGGACATGACAACTCGCTCCTCTTCCCTTTCTTTCCTACAGCGAAAGCAGTGGCAGAGAAAAGAAGTCCTATCGAATCTATAAAGATTTTGTTCTGAATTAGGGATGTGGGATGAGCAAGCAACAGTCATTCAATTCCCAGTGGTAGAGCTTTCCAACCTCTACCCATGCCAGACACTCTAAATCAGAGGAAAGGATTGGGCAATATGGGCAGGTCCCACTTGGCTGCACCAGACATGTAACTCCATGGATGAACCTTCCCTTGTTTCCTAAAGGCAGAGAATTTTGTCATTTACTGTAACAAGAGATCAAACTACAAGAGATTTTAGGGAAACAGTTGGGATTTACACCTGTGGATTTCAAAATGTGACTCCACTCTGTAACAATTCCTACAAACTGGTTAGAAACAGGGATAAGCTTTGGTAAGAAAACACATCCTCTCCCACAAAGCCAGAAAGCAACAGCCGAGCAAACCATGCAGGTCTCTGCTCCAGACTTTCAAAGGGTAATGACGACTTACTGTGACTTAAATCCACTTATTTGCCTCCTTACAACACCTTCCTTCTCCCCCCCAGCAATGCTAATGGAGGTTTCTCACCTCTGAGAAGACCAGGTGCCAGCCTGTGAGACACTGGGCCAGCCAGAGGAGCAGGCTGGGCTGGTGACAACTTTCCCACGTTCTCAAATTACCAACTGGATCTGCTGCCAAGTATCTTTCACAGACAGAAATCCCATCCTGGGAGCTGTCTGACCCTTCAGCTCTGACATCCCTAGGACCTTCCTGTGGAAGGTAGTGACACCCAACAGAAATTTAGGGCCTCTGCTAGTCAAGGACAGAGATGTGTCTCACTCCCTCCACACCAGACACCATCGCCCAGTGTACTGTGATTACCAGTTCATCCACATCCCTGTTGTTCCCTGGTGGTAGAGTTCACTTACATGGATGTCCTGTACTTGATGTCATCCTTCTCAGCCAGCTGCTCACATGTGAGGTTCATGTGCTCCTTCCACAGCCCCTGGCACTTCCGACATGTTTCCTGAGGAGGATAACAAGCATGAAAGGAACTTTCCCAACATCACTATAAGCATTAGGAACTGGAAAAATTCCCATCTTTCCCCCCACCGAACTGCAGGTTCTCAGTTGAGGATGGGGCTGGCAGTATGGCACAGGGGTCTGCAGGTCTGTCCTCTGCTGGAGGCAGAGTAAGTCCATAAATAATTGGAGCCAAGGGTCTTTCCAAGGCACAAGAAAATGGATGCATAAATCCATAAATCCTAATTCACCTAAAACTCACTGGACAGCTACCAGGTTCACATCCTGGAGGAGACTGCAGAGGTGAAAACATGGTGCTAAAAGACATGAAGTTTATCTGTTTCCTGACCAAAATCCTTCTCCTCCTCTTAGTTCTGCTGGCAATGGAAACCTTGCAGCTGCATCAACTCTGCTTCACCAGCCATACAGCAAACATATATATTACATATATACTGTTTTGTAAAACATCACAAAACTAAGTTCAAGCAGATTATGTGAGTGAACAGCTTAAAAAGACAGAGTGTGGACAAACATCATAAAACATACGAACAAATATTTATGAATTTAACCAAAACAGCTGAACTAAACTTTGAGCAAGTGACTGAACTCTCCTATTCTTGCAAACTCTAGCACGAGGCTCTAATCCAGGACTGGTAAAGCTGCATGGAGCAGGATTGCTGTGGAAGCACTACTGGCAAGAGAGCTTGGACCAACACTGGGGACAGAGCTGATTTTTTTGGTTGGCTGGCCAAAGAAAACATAATTTTGTTTTGGGTCAAACAAGAGATTTTTTCCTTTAATTTGAGGAAGATTAAAAAACATCCAAATCAAACTTGAAAAAAGTACACATTTCACAATCCAACTGTTTCATCTTCAGGATGGCTGGGGCTCAGGCTTTCAAATCCAACTTTCCCTCTCAGCAGG
>NW_008651226.1:26642-30612 GCF_000695815.1 Acanthisitta chloris
GTTTTGCCCAGCCCTGATCTCACTATCAGTAAAAGATAATGACTGCAGAGACAGATCTTACTTGATTGCATCACCTTAATTTTATTTTAATGAAGAAATTGGACGTTTGTATGAGATAGAAGAAACTGCCTCAAGACACACGTAGGCAGCAACTCTCTTTTGATCACGAATCAGACAAACAGGATGAAGGCCAAAGCTTCCAAGGAAGCCACCCTAGGAGGGAGGTGCACAATGTGGACTTGTTTGTATCTGAGCTCACTGAGAGATGCCTAACAGCTCCTGCTTTCATCTGGAGAATGAAAGGCTCCTCATCCTAGCTGGTAAGCTGGATGGACCTATTTGCAGGCTGCAGGGTAAGGGCTGGAGCAAGTGTGGAGCCAAGTGCATGACTTTGTCCCAAAAGCTCAGCAGAGGATTTTGTGATCGCTCACCTTGCAAATACACCCTTTGGCAGACAGGCACTGGTTTTAAGGGGCAGTAAATGCCTTGGGTTCCATTGATCCTCATGAATCATTCATCACACCCTGTCTTTTCCTGCTAAAGCTGTTAAAACAGGCACCATTTTGTGTGCATTTTTGGCAGGCTGCATCCGGCTGTTGGCGGCACGGGAGGATCAGACTTGGAGCTGTTCACATAACTCGATGAGGGCCCACCTTCCCTCTGTATTCCCAACACCTGGCCACATGCCATTCCAAGATCAAAAGTGCCTTAGCTTGCTTTTTTACGTACATTGAGGGTTAAAACCAGCCTTCGGAGCCTTGTTACACAGAACCACTTTCACACGCCAGCAACAGAGATTTAACAGCTTTTTGCCAGGAGGGTTGGCACACATTCCAGCCAGGAGCCTGCTATTCCCAATTACTTAACTCCAGGAGCCTCCTCTGATGCTGAATTAGAAACGATGCCCTTGTGAAGCAGATGGTGCCACTTAGACCTTCGTCCCTTTGCCTTTTGCTACTGGCTCCAGCCTGGCAGCTATTGAAAACAACGCTATCCCTGGAGCCAAGGCTGCTGTTATTTGCCAAACAGTTGTCTCTTGCACTCAGGAAAAGCGATTTCTGTGCAGGCGAGGCGAAAGGGAAGAGGCACGGCCATGCAGATTCCTGGGATGGCGGGAAGGAGGTATCCGGTTCCCCGCGAGACTGTGGCACAGCGGGTGCCGTTGCAGCTGTGCACATTTCTGGGATCCTTCCCAAGTCATGTTGACCACGAGGAGCTGCAAACCCACAGGCAGCTCTGCCTGTGCCAATGCACCCTGTGAAGGGGACGTCCCTGTGGCTTCCTGACTCTGAGTGTCACCTGGTGCTGCCTCTGACTGAGCCACTTCCCCTCCAGAACAGAGTCAAGGGAAAATGTCCTCAGCAGAACTCGATGAGTTTTCCCTTTGCTCTACCCAACACAATGGCACATTGTTGGCAGTTACAATGCTGGACCCCTTTGCACAGAACTGGGGAGGAAGCCTATGGTTCAGACAACGGCAACACCTCCAGCATTGTAACCGAGGTCACAACCCTCACCCAAAAAAAGAAAAACTGACTTAGAAATGTTTACGGAATCAAATCCAACCCATTTGGCTGACAGGGGTTGTCCACATCTCACATGATGACTATTCTGAACTCTCCAATTTCCACAATGGGTTCTTTTATTTTAGAACCAGCTTTTCATTTGATAATGGAACATACGCTGCCATTACCACACTAATTAACCTAAACAGACTAGCTGATTTTTTGCACTCAGCCCAGATTATTTCTATGGAAATAGCAGCATTTGGCACTAAGACTGCCTATGGCAATATAAGGCACCACCTAAACCCACACAAAGAGGAAACTAGCCCTTCATAGCCTTGAAATCTCCTACTCTAAGTGTAGCAGCCAAAAAGCAAGTCAATCCACCAAAATAAGGATCCTTCCCAACTTCTTCTGTATCTGATTCCTTAGCCAACCCTGCTGTACTCACCTACAGGTACCTGTGTTTTAGTTTTAACAGCACTTCAGCTAAATGCATCATTTATAGTTGGATTTGATCTTAAAGGTCTCTTCCAACCTTAATGATTCTATGATTTCTGGATGGTGTGAATTCCACGTGTTTTCCTGCCTTCCCCAGCCCACTCCTTGCAGGCAGGTACAGCTAACCCAGCTCAGGCTTTTGGTGTGAGGGGAGCTCCAAACCAGGCAGAGACACGGGAGATTAAGTATCTGCTGCCTGTTACATCTGCCTGAGCTTGGCAGGCAGCCTGGGACAGTCCATTAATGCGCTGTGCTGGGCTGGCCGAGGGGAGGATGTGATGGAGAGGGTGTTTAATCGCACCCTGTAATCTCCTCACTGTACATCTGTTAGAGGTAGTGGCTCTGCTTCCTCTCGCTGGCCGCCAGGAAGCAGCCAGGATTAACACAAACATGTTTGGGTTCAGGAGGATCCTTTGTTCCCAGGGTCAGCAGTGCAGATACACAGCTTTCTGTGCTCAGGGCCAGCCTGGCTAAGGGTTGCCACTTTGCTTTCAGCATGGGCATCACAACGCCTAAACATCCCTGTTAATTGTCCCAGCACCTAACAAAGGCAGCAAGGAGTGTTTTATCCAAGCCTACCGCCTTCCTCAGCACTTCTGGTGGTACTTCCAGAGGATGCTATGGATTTATACACAGCCTAAACTTTTCTGTCAACTAAAAATAACTCTCCAAAGTCCAGCCCATGTATCAGGAGGGAAAAATCCCAAAGAATCAACTTTTCCCTGCCAGTTTCCACGTTCTCTTGGCCACAGTCAGGCTGTTGTATGCACTGCTGGCAATGTAGACGCACTAGCTTTCCTGATATCAACCCAAACAAATGCCACATGGACAAAAACATCAGATGATCCGCACGGATCCCAGCCCGACTGCCCACGGCATTCCCGTGTGGCTGCTGCTCCTGTAGGAGTTTACATGAAGCCATTTACTGACTGAGCAAAACGTGAAGGGGTGGGGGAAGCTCAACTTAAACAACAACAGGCGATGGACATGGCTGCTGTGATTGCTCTCCACTCTCAGTGGTGGCTCTGAGCCGGGTCCAGAGTTTCCCTCAGCTCTCCATATGCTGCTTAATTAAATCCTTTTGCTGTGCCCTGCAACTCCCTCCGACTCCCAGGAAGGGTGAGGTGCACACTCCAGTGGTCTGTGCCGACTGCACACACAGGGATGTTTGCTGAGGGAGGTAAAACACAGTGTGAGTGGCTGGGATGGAGCCCCAGTGATTGATTCGCTGCTTCCTCCTGCTCTCAGACACACAATAGCACAAGCCTAACCTCAAACAGGCAGAGCCTTACCCCAAAGCAGATGTGAGTACAAGTGTCTTAGAATAGCACCTCAGGGCCAGTCCGTACTGTGCTGCTTTAATTAAAGAGCTGCAATTCCCAACCAGATGAGTTAATGGAAAAACAAAGAACCCCACGATCTTTCTCCCCGCGAAGTCTCACTGCCCATAAAGCTGCACAGACCTTAACTAAAAATGGATGCAGAAGTAGCTAAATGAATGCAACCTTCAAGCATGGATAAGCTCTCATGAACACACTCCTTCAAGGGCTGTTTCTGGGATTTCCCATATGTTAAGCTGGGATAAAGAGGCTATAATCCAGCACAAGACAATCCATTTGGGTGAGAGACCCCTCTAAGAGATGTACAACCACCCAGCACGGGGAGGTGGGATCCCAACTCCACAGGTACACACCTGCCCAGTACACAGAGAGCTCCTTCCAGCACAAACTGGTGGCAACATCGGTCCTGGAGCCACAGCATCACCGCACACAACAGGTGAGACGGATAGCAGGGACCAACCCAAACACACAAAATCCAGGCAGCGTGGGGAAGGGAAGGCTGTGCCGTGGGTGGGCGGTGGGGTAGGAGCGAGGGTTGGGTGGGTTTGCTGCTCCCCCGGGAGCTGCGTGGGGTCCCCGAGCGCCGCTGTTCCCCGGGCAGCGCTGCCGCTCAGCGGCGGCGGC
>NW_008651226.1:30643-31655 GCF_000695815.1 Acanthisitta chloris
CCAGGAAACACTCAGCTTTCCTCTCCTTAGCACAGCCATGATTCTGTTCTGTGAGGGGAGAGGTCTCAGGCAGGAATAAAGCAAAGGCACAAGCTTGGACTAAGCTGTAAGAACTCGCTGGGGTGTAAATAGAGACCTGTGACTGATGGAGAGCTAAAAGCTGGATAAGGAAAACTTGCATTTATATCCAACATCCATCAAGAACCATAGAACAGAATCACAGAAGCACTGAGATTGGAAAAGACCTCCAAGATCATTGAACCCAATCTTTAAGAAGGTTGGTTAAAGCTTTTATGGCCATATATTAAACCCCATTACCAAAAATGATTACTCCAGTCAATGCCTCCTATTTTTCCTGTTAGTGTTAAATTTGCCATACTGTACTCCCTCCCCATCTCTAAGACACCAGAGGAACTAACTCAATGCCCTTTTCCTTCCAGAAACGTGCCCAGCAGGCTGGTCCCCACAAAGGTTTGAGTCATCTCTTAGAATCAGAGAACCAGAAACATGTGATAACTCCCAACTCTTGCCTAAGTCAGTAGGGCTATCTAGTATCTGTAATTCAGAAGTTCCCGAAACACACAGACCAAAGCAAAGCAAGCTTTTCCCTGCCCAGAGCTTGACTCTAAAAGGCCAAATCAGCTGCTGGTGTGGGTGAAGTGGTTACAGACCTGTAGAGCAAAAATATCTGCAGCTTCGTGCAAGAAGTGCTGCTCAGTATCAGTATCAGCCTGTGGCTGGTTAGAGGTGGAAATGGTGCTAGCACAAGACAATGCTTTCTGATCTCATGCTTATCGTGTAATCAGAGTAAGAGAAACAGTTCTTTCACTGAGAAAGATCAAGATTTAATTTGAACTTGTATAAGACTAAGGGTTTTTTTTCATTATTTGGGAAGTACATTTGTTTCAAAGCTACTCTCAAGCTCCAGAGGTGTGAGGAATGCATCAGAAGTCACAGGCCCCAGGTTGGCTGCAGAAATGAGCACTGGAATCACACATCCATCACCCCAGGA
>NW_008651226.1:31684-59770 GCF_000695815.1 Acanthisitta chloris
TAAGGATAAGCTTCCCCCACTCAAAACAACAGGTTTTCAGAAGCTGGTCCTCCGCCCTGAGCAGGCTGCTATCACACAGCATCTCTCCAGCTTGGCACACCAGGATGCTGGGACACAGCCAGGGTGGACTGGCTTTATGACCTTCCCAGAGGTGGTCAGCCACCAACCCGAGTCAGCCTGCAGTGCAGGGAAAGGAAACCACTTCTTGGCCACTTTATAAAGGCAGGTTAAATCTAGCCTGGGACCTCACACCGAAGATGTTGGCTGAATAACTATACCTGAGGTCATATTGCTCCTTCCCAGGGAAAAAGTTAAGAGAAACTCAGCACATGCTACTGGAAACACATCTGTAGTAGTTAAGCAAAGCTCTGAGATCTGTTGGACTGATTACAGATAACAGCTCTTGCCTTCCCAGCCAAGGTAAATAATTAAACAGCAGCAGAGGAGTTCAAAGCCTCAGCAGCTGACCCTCCTGCTCTCCCCCAGTGCAGATTGCCATACCCCATTCAGCAGAGGAGATCCAGGAGGTTATCCATGCAATCCTTTGCGTAATCTCACACAAAAGAGATGCTGCTTCCAATAACTGGAACTCTAAGTGATGAAATCTAGCAGGGCTAAATAACTGTGGAACTGGTGGAAACAATAGAGACCTTGGGAGAGGAACAGATTTAGATTTCAAGACAAACAGCTTGATTTTGAAAGGATAACTCCAGGTCACTCCAGGGGCTGCACACAAAGATGGCAAGAAGGTTAAGGCTAATAAAAGCAAGGTATCTTATTTGCAGAGGTACCTGCTAACGATGCATTGTGAGACTGAGAGGAGGAACAATGACTGAAGTTAATTTTGAAACTTCCCCATTTCACCACCACATGATAAACAAATCCCCCTGTCACCCCACTCCAGACACAAACCCCTCCTCCAGGGCTTTGGGTGGCAGAACTGGAGAAAGCCTTCTACACATCTATTCTTCTTGTGGCTCTCTCCCTACAGTCTCACAGATTTTGTTGTATTACAAAAGGATCAGCACAAGGAACTCTGTTGCAGATGTCCTCTCCTCCATCAACAGTTGCATGGAAACTCAGGTTTATGTAACACACCTACAACCACTTCTAAGGAGCCTCTGCAATATGGCAATTTTGAGGGTAATTTAGCAGCATTAACATGCTTTGTTTTCAATTTAGAGTCTTTTAAACCATACTCTCTACCTACAGCAGAAGTTCACACTCAGGTGATCACAACACCAGCAAAGGATGGGGAAAGGTGAACTGAGCAATGCTGGTAAATAGCTTTGGTCTAGGTAATCCACCCTCAGAAACTGGGAAAGCACAGCTTGTTTTGCCAGGGAAATTAAACCCAAACAAGGAGAAACCCCAAAGGAAGGTGTTCCTAGCTTTAAACTGGTCAGAGTAAAACAAAAATAAATAAAAAACGTTGGGGAATGAGAAGAATCAAGAAAAAAGAGAGCGAATTGATACTTGGCCTCCATGAAATCTCATTCAAATGATCCATTGCTTTAATACCTGTGTGGTACAGAGTCACCTCTTATCTGCTGCTGCCCACAAGGACTCTGTGCAGACAGGGCAGGTTTGCACCCCTGGACTGAGCCACAGAGCAGCCAACCCTGTAACTACAGTATTTATAGCAATAGTATTTATGGCAGATCAACTGAAAATGGCCCTCTGAACTGCTAACCTCCATCTTCCATGTTCACCAGTGTGACACTGAGTCATCTGCAGCTCATTTGCTATGCTAAAATAAGTCAGTGGTGAAACCAGAGCCCATGACCCATCCCAGCAGCCTGCTGAAACTTCTGAAAAGCCAAAACCACTGAGAAGTGCAGCGTGATCAAAGAGTTCACACCTGAAGCTCCAGTGCAGACACACACTGGGATTGCCTCCTGCACCACAAGAACTATTCAGATGACTGTTCAAAACAACAACAATAATAAAGTATATCAAGCAAATGAGTATACACCAAAATAAAGCAAAGTGTTGTAAACTAATCAGGAAAATAGATGTGCTGTCAACTCACTGATTCCTCTTTCACAGCCCCCAGATGACATTTCCATTCTCTCCTGTACCTAAAGCACTCACCAAGCTGGGCCTTGGTTTCTGTTTGGTGCAGAAGTGGCAAAAAAATTCCTCAAAACTGCAATTTGTAGGTGGTTTTTCAAGCCCTGCTAAGGCTGTTTGGCCCTGCACAATGCAACATGCTTTCCCTGGGCTACAGGGAGCAGAGACATTTTGAAGGAGATGGGGTGAGGCAAGTGATGTCCAAAACTATTGGGTAGAAGCTGCAGTGATCAAAAGTGATGCACACCTGGCAATGAGGGGGAAAAAACAGCTTCAGCCCTTGTCAGGTGTAAGCAGGTCACTGCACCAGCACCCTGTGAATGAACAGAGGTATTTTGCAGGCAGGGCCATACCAGCCTTGAGGCTCTGACATGAGAGGAACACCCAGTGCACACCCCACAAACCTGCCAGCCCTGGCAAGGAGCAGAGGGGATAGAGAGATCCAAGACCATTGAGCAAAGTGCCTGCTGAGCTCCACACCAGCCTAATCTTGACCAAAGCTGATCAGCCACCTCAATTCCTGTGGGAGAATGAGCATATTAATAACAGCAGTGCTGTAATGTCCTGCCAAACGAGGGTAATTCAGGACACGTTTGTCTTCTAAGGAGAAAAATAGTTTAATCTGTAATTTAATTTTAAGTCAAGTCATATAATCCCTTTCAATTCACTTTTTTAATAGTCAGAGAAAAATGCTGGGGCTTGGAAACACTTTGGAATAAGAGAAAAACCACTTCAAACCTGGAGACATTGAAGCTAAACTGAGTTAGCAACTCCAAAGGGAGCCTCTCCACCTGCACCAGCTCTGAGCAGCAGCTGGTAATGCAGCAAGACAAGCTCACTTCCGCACAGCCGTGTGAGACCAGGCAAGAGGCAGGGAAAAAGGAGCCCAAAACCAAGGCCTGGAATTCTGCAACACTTGTGAAGTCCCAGAATTAAGTGGAAGATGGACCACAGCAACAGAAGTGAGACAGGAAAAGAGCGCTGCAACCCTCGGAGTTGTGAAATCTCAAAGCAAGCACTTCCCTTTCTGTTCTGCTCACAAACACTCATCAGAAAGACTGGTTCACCTCTTCCCCCTGCTTCAGCACACATGTTTAATTAAGCATGCTGTTCAGCTATTTGCATGGCATGACTCTTCTGCAAACCAGAGATGTCGCAAGACTGTTATTTGTAAAAGCACAAAAATTCCCTCCAAAACCACCCCTGAAAAGCACCTCATCCCCAGGGATCTGACTGAAACCCAGTGGTCATTCCCAAGTAACAACAGTCATTTCTGCCATGACCAAATCACAACAGCAAAATAAACTAGAATATTTCATGTTGTATTGCTGACATCAATTCAGTTTGAGAGGAGAATCTTGGCAGGGTCACCAGAGCCACCAAGGAATGCTTCTGCTATTCCCATGCCAGGAGTCCACTGGTCATCTTTATCACACACAGACCAACCCCCTCCTCCTACACCCTCAGAGTAAGGAAAAAAACCACCAAGAACTGCATGTATGGAGCACTTTGGTATGGCTGAATGTAGGAACAGATCAAGACTGGTGTTTTGAGGTTACCTTATCATCCAAAGGGTAGATTTGTATTAAATTATTATAAATTATTAAGTTAAGCTGTACATACAGTTCCAATGAAAGGACTGAGTAAGACACCCTCAGAGGGGAATGAGCCACAGACAAACACACAGACTATGGGATACCAAAAGATTAAATCAACCACATTGGCAGCATGAGCAAACTATTTAGAAACAGACTGGTTTTGGCCATTTCCCCAGCTCCAGACCAGCTTCCAGATCCTGTTCTCATTTTCCCAGGATGACTATTGTAAAGACAAGGAGAGGAAGGAAAAAATAAAGTGTGATCACAAACACACCATCGTTAAAGCAGAGTTGAAGAATATGCGGATGCTACAGAAAACCACTTCCAAAGTGCTTCCCCAGCAATGCTCCTACTGACCAGTTAATAACCTCGGGGAAGAGACTTTCTGTGTAAGCAAACCTCACTGCCCTTCCACAGTCAACCACCAAGGGAGGGATACACCTTTCTCCAAAAGAGAAGTCCCAACCCTACAACCTGCAACCAGTGATCTAGTGAGGGTCAGCTGGAATGAAACTGTCCCAGGAATATCATGACAGACTCTCCTAACCAGTTACTCTTTTATTTCTTCCTAATTTCAGAGCTCAAGTGCCACATAAGAACCAGTGTCAGCCAACAGGCTTTGCAGGGAAGAAAGAGGAGCTGTACCACTTAAAAATCCAGCAGTTTAACTGAGTGCCAAACGAGCCATTTGCATTAACCTCATGAAACAGGAGATGAAGCACTTCACAGCAAGAAACAGGAGATTGACTTTATGAGAAAAATACTTTTAAGGTTCAAATTCATCAAACCATTTGCAGCCAGGGATGATTTGTAAAAGACATTATTGGCTGACAGAGCTGCTCTTGGCTTCCCAACACCATCAGCAATTACCACCCAGAAGGACATTACCTGTTCTCAGCTAATGAGTGACGCCAGTGCCAAGTGCCAGGCACAGAGACCACATTAACTGCTGTAAGAAAAAGCTCTTTAGGGCCCAGGAAGAAAACTATTCCAAGACATCCATAAGAGATGAAGACATTTTGCTTGGGGTAAAGAACTGAAGGTGATTGTAGAAAAAATTGTGTGTATTGTCCTCCTATGCTTATCCAGACTCGATCAGAGTTATCTAGACTCAATCAGATTCTGAAAACCATCTTGGGTTTGGACCAGATAAACTTCTCCCCAAGCAACTACGGAGAATCACAATTCCTAATTGCTGTCTTAAGCAACAAGACTGAAAATCTATGGCAGCCCTCAAATAAACAAACGCAGCACCTCTGGGTAGATGTTGTAACTTGGTTCATTTGAGCCCAGAACTGACTATGTCGCAAATCCCATCCCCACCCATGGGGAGCTGCAAGACCAGCCCCTTCCTCCTGCCCGACTTCTCGCTTCCACTTGTGACCCAGGATTTTATTGCAAAGGGAAACCAGGGTTATTGGCCATAAAAGGAAAAGACCCATCTGTCACATTTCTGCAGAGGGGAGTCAACCAGGAGGAACTTCAGTGACTTCCTTAAAACTCCGGAAACATCAGAGGCCACTGCTGTCCCCCCTTATAAGGATTAAAGGGTTTTTCTCCCACTTCCGTCAGGGATGCACGTGGGCACCGACAGCAGACAGTGGAGGAGCACAGATGTCTCATTTTGAAGGAAGACAAATGGGGAGGGAAACACGAAGAGATGACAGCAAACAGGCAGAGCTGGGCAGCTCTCAGGGAGCTCTGCCCCAGGCTCCCATGCCCGGTCGGGCACTGCAGGTGCAGGGCACACCCTTCTCCCAGGTGACCCAATGTGCTCCTTTCCACACAACCCTACTGAGGCATCTGCTGGAAAACAGTGCTTAACAGGCTGAAAAATTCATTTACATCAGGAATGCATTTGGCCTCTTAGTTATGGCATGTTTATGTTTGCTTAACAAACCCCAAGGTTTCTTCTATCAGGTATTACTCTGAATTCCTGACCTCAAATGCAGATTTGCTCAGTCCGAAAAGAAGAGGAATCAGAAGTTATTTTATTCAGGAACAGTAAATTTGCTTTTATGCCTTTTTAATTTTTTTTAATGAAAAAGCTTCTTCCCTTTACACCACTAACCACAGTCACACTCAAACACATTTACACAAAGATGAAGGCCAGATGACCCTGCAGTGAAAACGCCTCGCTGGCTGCCAGCAGCACACTGCACCTTGCATTTCAGATGCACCAACAGCAAAAGCTGATAGGACAATTTCATTTTTGTTTCACTTTCAAAATCACATAAAACAATGCAGCGGTGTTGGGTGGAAATCATAAAACTGATTACATGTCCAGAAGTAAAAGTGAATCCAACCTTGTGTGTCTCATTAAGGGAGATGATGTCTGCACACCATCTGCACTATGATCTGGGGAGAAAAGTCAGTGTAATGATCACAGGGCATGTTAAAATCCCATGATCTTGATTATTATAGTTTTTTGACAGGAGGGTGCTATTACTGAGGAAAATACATAGTCAAAAAAAGTCAAACAATCACTGCTTTGTACTCGCAGTGTCTTCAAGTTTCTTCCCTGGAATAAGGAAGAAACATATGCATGTTCCCACATGCATGACTGGTGCATCGCATCTCCCCTCCCTGGCACCAGCCTCTCAAACCAGGAGAGTTCCAGCAAGAAGGGAACCAGACAACACCAAAGATCTGTGTTCTTCCCATTTATACCAAAGTAAACACTACTCTGCTCTACACCAGACCTCAGGATAAGCTGCTCCACTCTGGGCATCTCCTGAACATCTCCCATCACTCTCCAGCTGAAATTCCCCTAGTAAAAGTACCCAAGATCACTTCCAGTATTTATCTTGAACTTCGTTTACCCTTGTTCAGGTTAACCTTTGGTAACACATACTACAACTCAGTATATCTTTGGGAAAGGGTTTAGTGTGGCAGGTCAGATACTGCCCAGCAGCTATCGAGACCCTCAACTCCCTTCCCTGTTTTAAACATATGAACAGCTACTGCTTAAGTTCCCAGGAGACAAAGAGGATATGCTGTAACAGACAAAACCTCTACTTTTTAGTTTTGGTCACCAATCTAGAACACCTCCCTTGGAAGAACAACTTTTCAGGAGAAACTTGAAAAACACCCTGTCTTATTACAGGCCAAGAAAACATTCCCCTCTCCAAAAGACAATAAACCACCAAACACAGCTCAGACAGGCATCACGCAGCTTCAGGCTGCAAGGTTTCTTTGGGAGTATTGTTTAAACCATACTCTTATTAAATCAGATATTCAATACCTACTGTTTGTCCAGTTGCAGGTCCCTCTGCTAAACCTGATGCTGATGTCTCCTTGCCAGCAAGCCAGTGGCCTGTACTACTTACCCCAACAACTTACAGCGCCAATGTATTTTCTAAAGTAAGACTCTCAGCACACATCATACTCAAAAGTCAAAACCGGGGAAAAAAAAAGCAGGTATAACATGTCATTTTGCTGTTTCCTGATACAAAACCCCAGAAACCTTTTTTGACATGAGGCTCCTAAAAATAACTCATCCTTAAAAAGTCCTGTTATTTTTATGCAGTCACAAGAATCACTGGATTGCTTCTAATTATCCCATCCTTCCTTGGAATGTCTATTTGTGCTCAACAAGACGCAACTGGCTGCGACACCAGTGCAATCATAACACATCTTGAATTACAGGCAACTGGGTAAGTTTAGTTTCTCCTTGTGAACAGTTTTGAGAGAACAACAGTTAAAAAAAACCCTGTTTTACTTTTTGGAGTCTGCTAAAAAGGCACAAGCATACAGATCAAAGCAGAAGCAGAACTTACACTGGCCATGACTGAAAACAAAACCAGTCTCAAACATGGATTCACAGCAGGATTACAAACATTCCACCTAAACAGGATCAGCAGGGAGATTCCCATAAGGCCCCCAGAGCAGGACTAGTCTATTGGACTTCACTATCTTTCTTGTAAATACATCCTTAGTACCTCTGGCTTCAGGGAATGTTGACTTTCCCCCAGACAGTGGTAACACAGAGGAAAATGCTCAAGGCACAACAGAAATATAAATAGTCATCCATGTGCATTGTGCCTGACTGTACCAGACTGGCAGCTGGATCTGCACTGGTAACCACACTGTCAGTGCACAGTCCCAGTGTCTCCCCTGGTGCAGTCAGCAGTCAGCTATTACTGGAACTCATTACTGCATGTCCAAATATTTGCATGGCAAACTTGCTGGACGCTTACTCATAAGATGCCTGGCTCCTGTCTGATCTCCTTAATGCTCCTCTACACCCCAAGGGGAAGAACATTTCCAGAATTAGCACTTACAGCCCCATGTTCTAGCAAGCTGTATCTCTTGAAGCCTTAATTCACACCATCTTACTGCTATTATTTTACACTATTTTTTCCTCCTTTGCAAACCTGATGCTTTTATCTGAAGAGTCATCCATTGCAATTTGTATTGTCATGGCAACAACTCCCTCCCCTGCCCAAACCCCATCCCCAGCCTCATTGTGTTCATTACCAGACAGGCACACAGCACAATGCATACAGATGAACAGAGCCCTTCAATGTGGTCTCAGGCCTCCTCTGCCTGCAGCTGTACTGACACAGCTCCTGCTATGGAGTTATGGTTGCAACAGGAGAAGGGAAACAATTTGCTAAGTCCAAATTTCCCCTATTCAAAGAAACAAGCTTTATTAGTACAAGACATTTTTGTACTATGTACAACTGTACTTGTTAAAACGAGGAGACCAAGTTTATAACCAGTCTGAGCAATGCAGTACAAAAATCATAATATTTAGAGCAGGTGTAAGAGGGTTTTGCTAAGGCAGCTTAGACATACTGATAAAGAAAAAGGGGAAGATTGCTCCACAAAGGAGCTCACTCAAGAGCAGAGCTCTGGAGCCCTCTTATGGCCACTTGCTCTCAACTTCCTCAGAGCACAGTTCCACGTACTCCTCCTAGTATTATCTCTGTGTATACAGGGATACAATGCCACTGAGACAGGGTGGGAGAGAACATCTCCTGGCTTTAATCACACAAATGTTAAAAACCCACACTTCCAGCTCCTTGAGTGGTCCTGCTGAGCGTGCAAGGACTGGACAAGACCCAGGTGTAAGGGGGTGACAGAAGACATTGAGACCAACCTTCTGAGCTAAAGTGCTGCTTCAGCAATAGAAACACCTGAGGGGAGCTAAGGAAATTACTAAATCTACTGCTCCAGTGCTAGCAACTGCTCCATAGGGATGTCAGGTTGCCCAGTGCCGCGCAGGAAGGCCAGACTGGTTTCATACCAATTCTTTCTGAATTTATCCAAGCCAGTAAGTTCCAACAGATCCACAGAGCTCTGTTATGGCCAGGTCAAAAAATCTGTCCCCAGCAGAAGCTCAGGCAGCACACAGCAAGGAAATGACTTGCCTCTAGCAGAGAAGAGCACAGCTGCTAGGCTCTGAAGGGGTTACAGAGATTCAACAGCAGGGAAATATTTATGGAGAAAAGATGCTGAGCTGTGCATGTTTTCCAGGCTGGAGATGGTTTTAATTTACCTCTTGCAAAGGCTGTGATTATTTGCTGCTGGTTTTTGTTGAAAGCAACTATTCGAGGCTCACCTACTCCCTCTGCTGTCACAGCTCTGCTGCTGATTCAGAACAAAACACCCCCCAAACCTACACAAGCTACAAGGAATCCTGCTTTTGTTCCCCTCTGGAAAAGAGGAAGCAATATTTATAAGCATTAGTGATTACCATAGCCTTGACAGGCACAAAGCATTCTTTGATTGTAGCACACTAAGGACAGTACAGATATCTCCTAGTGTTCACAGATAAAGCCAGAATGTTTCCCTCTCTTTTCCAGCCCTCCCCTTTGGAGACTGGTCTCCCTCTCTGACTTTAGAGGAACTGCTGCAGCATCCAGCATGCTCCTCACTACGTTCTCCTCTGCAGCAGCCCGAGTGCATGGTTCTGGTCAGCACTGACACGCTCCTCTTAAAATCTTCGTTTAGATATTTTTATGAGAAATTTTAAAACTGGGAAATTATCCTCACCCTTAACTAGACTGGAGTCAGGCACCCAATCATCCTGGGACTAGCTGTACTCTGAAGGAGAAAGCTGTACCTCATCAGCCCTCTCACATCACTCCTCAAACTCCAAAAACCTGTACAGCACCAGAGACAAAGGAACCAGTCTTCGCCATGGTTAAAATTATCACCTCCCAACCAGGGCTCCCTCCACAGGCACTTCCTAGATGCCACCTTGCTCTGTGGTTCTCTTCTGCTTCTTTCTTCCACCCTCAAGCTGCTTCTCCTTTTCTTTGTCTGTTTCTTCTTTCTTTCACTACTGAGATGCCACACAATGCTGCTATAGCACTGAGGACACAGAGACACAGGTCCTTACCCTCCCTTTTTGATCTGTAGGTGCTCCTCTCTCCATTCCCACCTGGGGAATAACCCTGCACTCCCCCTGCACTGTCTGCCCCACACCTCTTCCCCAAGCCAGGAGAATCCCACGCCTCCTACCCAGCCTGGCAGAATCCCTCCTCAGCCAACATGAGCAAGAAATGTTTCCAAGCTCTCCTCATAAAACATCTACCCCACTTCACATTCTCCGATTAATACGTACCTTGAAGGAAACCATAAACATTGCCCTGGATTTTCTGTTAATCTTGCTCTGACATAGCTATTAGGATTACTGGAGTGTGGGTTGATAAGTGATGGGGTGGAGTGCTGGAGTGTTTCGGGAGATGACAGTAACATCTCGCTGTATTTTACTGATGTGGATGCCTTGGTGACCTGCACTAATCCACTTGGAAAATTACTCTGAGAGAACAAAGAGTCTTAAAATATGAAGTGGGAGGTGGAGTGCTGCAAAGAGAAGTTTATTTCCAGACCAGCCTTTTCTAAGTATATGCATAAACATCTGTATTCAACACTAAGTGGAGACTCACAAACAAACGAGCAGAGAAGAACCCAGAGCAGGACCTTCCCCCACATCCACGTGCATTGGACCAGGAGGAGAAATCCAGGAGCACTAATTTATAGCATGACCTTTCTCTCAGTATACACATACAGAAACAACAACCCTCAGCCTGAACAGCAGCCATTTAACAAACCACTGTGCCAAAAAAACAAGACTGTTCTGCAGAATTCAGGCCAAAAGCAGAGTTTTGGGCCCTGTGATGACCTACAGCTCTTTTCACACAGCTCTCTTACTCCTGAATGTCAAAGTGATGCCTTTTTTTCCCTCCACCAGCATAATTAGACCCAGTGTGGTGTCACTAGAAGTCTATCTAGACCTGTGAGGTTTGCAGGGCAGGTAGGAAGCACCTTATGGACAGGATACCCATGCTGCTCCTCGTGCTGCTCTCCGTGGGCCAGGGATGGTCTGCACCATTGGTGGTACTTTAATAGCTCTCTATAAATTATTCTTCTTTGAGTTTGTACTGTGGCCTTTGAATCATACCTGTTCCAAGGTTGGCCCTCCCCTGCAGAGCTAATTAACACACCACAGGATCCCTGGGAAAGCATTATCTACCGAATCCAGGCTCCCACTCCTTGCAGCTCTTCAGCTCCATGGCTGTCAGCCAGCCACGTCTGTTCACACCTAGGATGGCTTAGCCTGGCCAATCTAGCTGGATCACAGCTGGAAATTGTGGGGCTACAGGCTGTAATGATGTTAAAGCAATAGACTTCAACCCACTATGAGCCAATCACCATTGAACAGGATGCCCTATAGAAGCACCTATCCCCTATATCAAAAATTCTGTTTGCAACTGAGTCTAGTCTCTCCCTTCCCCCTTCTCAATCAAGATATCCAACTTGATCCAAAAGCTCCAAGCTGACTCAAAGCACGAGTTTTCAGCCAGCTTTGCTATTTAGACTTCTAATACTATCTTATCATTATCTGTTACATTTAAAATGCTACACACATCTCTGGAGGTGTACCCTGGCAGACTCATCAAGTGATCTCATACCACTTCTCCTTAAAGAATTAGCTTTAACATCTTACTGTAAGCAGATTTCTAGACTGCAGAGAATAACTTTAAATTTCTAAGGGTCCTCTAGTTTCCTGTCATCTTGACTAAGAATCAGAACAAAACACTCGGTGTCACTAACACCATAATATAAAGAAAATATCTTTCTCTGACTCTACATGCCCCAACACACAAGTCCAAGGACTACAAAAGCTTTCCTGACTGGAAATTGGCACTGCTTGCTTTCACTTTTCCATAGTGATGTGAGGTACTTCAGAGGAACTATCCAGTCCAAATTTTTTCAGATAGCATGTCATCAGGCCTGCAGAAAGCAGTGAGAAGGTTCACTGATACTGCCAACAGAGAGGCACTCCAAGCAGGAAGCAACCTGGAGTAACACATGCAAACAGATCACGGGAATTTTACATCTTCCGGACAACTAGTTGTAATAATTCCATGTGGGAGACAAGTCAGAGGACCTCGGTCTGTTTTGATACGGCTGTGCAGTTGCACAACTCATCACACGCAAGAACAGTCCACCCAATGCATTGAGTAAATATCCTTCAGTTTTACATAGCCAAATCAGCCTTTCCCCCACACCCTGCAGCTCCCCAGGGTTGGAGCTGTTTATCCAGTCTCACAGGCAATGAACAAAATAAAGAAGGGGCGTACAGGAACGGCAGGAGATGGTGTGGGTGCAGTGTGTGTGCCTGTGCATACACAAGAGCAACGCTCACTTTAGCAGATACTTTCTGGGCACTGGAGATGACAGACACCCCATTTCTCTTTTAAAAAAAAAGCAGAAGAATAATCCTTGATTTCAGAATGATAATTGATTGGTATCTTAGCCATGGCAACTTGCCACGGATGCAAGGGAAGGATAACGTGTCTCTTATTCAGCAGCTACTTCATTCCCATTTAACTTTCAGAGCCCGCAGGAGGGAACAGGAAAGCTAACAGCTCCAGCTAATGCACACAGCAGCTCTTGCCTGATCAGGCCATCTCATCCCTCAGCCCAGCTCTGCGCACAGCTGGACTCTGAGGCTGCCCCTTGCAGTGACAGAGATTGGAGCCAAGTGCAATGCGAGCGCGTGTGCGCTGTTACACACGCGGCCGCACACAGCTAGCGCTGCCAGGCATCTCCCTCGGGCTCCAGACGCCCACGTTGGGACTGAGAGAACTGACTTCAGACCATACATTTTAATTTATCTCCTTATGGAGGTAAAGTACAATGGAGGCAGTTGCAAGCATCACAGCAATACTTCAAAGTTTCAGACAAGGAATCTGATCCATGTGTTTGGTGAGTACTCAGGGCTTCTACCTGGTCCTTTGGGGATCTCCTGCATTTCTCCATATGATCAGTGCTTTCCCTCATTTGCACTCCTTGAGTACACCACAGTGCTTGGATCAGAAAAGGAAAGTAAATATCATGGTTTGGGTTAGAAGAGACCTTTAAGCTCATCTCATTCCATGGGCAGGGACACCTTCCACTAGACCAAGATGCTCCAAGCCCCATCCAACCCGACCTTGAACACTTCCAGGGATGGGGAAGACACAGCTTCTCTGGGCAGACAGAATTACACACAAAGCACTGCGTTCTGAAAGAGCAGTGCTTGCTTTTTTAGCTCAGGGTCAGCCTGGACTAGGTAAAGGGTGCTTGGCTTTCAGAGGACCAGCTCAAACCAGCTGTGTTAAGTCTCCTGTGAAAAACATGGTTTAGCATAGCAGATGGAGATGCTAAGTAAAGCTCATTAATCCATTAGCACTTTCACCCACCCACCAAAATCCCAGTGGTCTGAAGTCATGGTTTTCTGACACAAATCTAGAAATCTATAGCTTGTACAACAGCTGCAACCAGAATAAAGTTCCAGGAAGAAAAAACATTTCATTTAATTACATGGATAGCTCAGAATTATTCAGGACAGAGATCTTAGTATATGAAATTTTGTCTGAAAGTATCTGAGTGTTTCTTTGTGGTACAAACCAGGAAAAAGGCACCTAATGACTCCTGCAAAGCACCCGTTCTTCACTCTGCACACCTGAAACACCACAAAGGGTTAAAGCCACAGGATAGCAAAACCCTCCAAAAAAACCTTTTGTTAAAAAACACCACCTTTCACCTGCAGACAGAACAGCTACAAAACCAACTCTTGTTCACAATCTCATCTCACTATCCTCTACCCCAGACACAGCACAGCAAGGACCAAGGCTGCAAACAACTAGAAAGTCCAGCAGCTGGCAAGCTGTGTTCAGAACCGGCTGGTGCTGAGCCTATCTCCATATCTAGAGAGGTTCAATGTGCTCATTCTGGGAGGCCAAAAGAAACTAAATATAGTAGCAGGCTACCAGCAAAAACACAACCTGGCACAGTTTCTAGCTACCTGAACAATCCATCCCTCCCTCCGCAGCCCACTCCAATAGCTGCGATCCTTTCCCTTGTTTGGGGAGAACGTGCCTGAAGGAGGCACTTTCAGGTTTTACTTACATGGATAATTGCATACACAAACTTAGGGATGGAGGTAATGCAACACCAGCACCCATACTCCTCGCTCAGGGGAATCATCTGGCTCTTTCAGATTGGTTTGCTTATTAAGCCTGACATTCTCTCACAAATAGGAGGGAGCATCCTTGCCTCACGTGCCGGGAGCCAAGGCCCCACACAGCAACCGTCTCTTCGCAGAGCAGAGACGCCATCCAAGAGCATCTGTTTTGTTTTAACCTCTGCCCTTTAGAGAGGACCCTGAAAGGAAAAAAAAAAACCCAAACCCCTCTAGCTGCAGAACGGCTTTGTTGGTGCGTATGAGGCTGGACAGTGCGGTGAGGCTTTTCAATCAGAAAAAGCCTCGGGGGGAGATGCTCACCTCTTGGCTTCAGAATGGCATCTCTGCCACTAACAGCCCATGGATGTTGTGTTTCAAGCTGCAACCCTGAAGACAAGACCCCAATTTCGATCAGGCTTTGAGATTTAGCTTAAAGGCATGCGTGCTCTCATCACAAAAACGAGGTCAAAGAAGCTTCTTTTGAAAAAATAAATAGAGCAATAAAGCATTCTTTCAGATTAGCTTCACAGGGGATAAATCATTGAACAAATACGACCATGTTATCTCATTGGCAAACTGCACGTTACAGCGTCCAGCTTTACGGGAAAGGCTGCTCGGTTGGAGTGCAAACTGACTTCTCATTGTCTACAAAAATGCTACTCTTGACTTTTTACAAGATTGTTTGTTTTTAAAAAACACACATGATCTCTAAGAGGTGCCAAACCTGCCTTGCCTCCTGCCTCTCAACGCTTTCCTGGATGCCTTAGGACTTCCTAGCAACCTCGTGGCAGAAACACAATCCATCTCCTCTGACATCGAGGACAACTTGTTTAAAACAAGATCCCAGCTGCCCTCCTGCCATTCCCCACACGGGTGGGATGCAGCAACCACAGGACCCCACAAATGCTAGAGGAAAGGTGGTGAAGTGTCCAGTCCTGGTGCTGGAAAATATGCTTTAGGGGTTATAGTGGAGTGAAAGGTTAACAGTTGGACTTGATGATCTTAAAGGTCTCTTCCCACCTTGACGATTCGGAGGCAGACAGCACATGGAGGTAAAGTTTTCCCCAAACCCTCCATTTTCAGCCTCTATTTGTCCCTTTTAAAGTCAAACACTAAGAGCACCCAGCGAGGGTCGCAGTCACCAAACAGCTAATGGGTGGTTACGGAACTGTCGCTGGCTGCAGGATCCAGCGGCAGCGATGCCTGTTCAGCATTTCGGCACTGATTTATGACAAGTGTACTTGCATTTCCATTAGCTGCAGCTCTCTCTGCTGACCCCTCGGCTCGGAGAGGCAGACTCCACATTAAACTCCCATCAGCTTTCAGTCCCACTGACCTCATCCCCAAAACTCGCAGCAATGTTTTACATCAGCCGAGGCTGATGCATTCCATTAATGCTCCCCCGACTTGGGGAAACATCTGCTCTGTTTACACTGGTAGCAGCACGGAGACCACTTAAGCATCACCTCTGTTCCCTGAGCCCACGGCAGGAGGAGCAGCCATACAAGGGTCAGGCCCTGCACCTGGCACTATGACCTGGCCATTAGTTACTCTGCAGGGCAGAGGTCACTTAAACCATCAAGGAGCAGGAGAGGTGTTGGGTAGTAGCAAAGAGGGTGGATTCCTCCAGGCCAGAAGGGCAAGATTGAGAGGGGAATTTGTGCTGACTCCAGCTGAAGATGAGCAGGCTGATTGGAAATAAGGATTAAAGAATGCCAGAAAATGATGACATTTTTCAATCCCAATAGTTTTACAGGTTCAGGCAAAGACTCAATGGATGTGGCTGATTAAGGCAGGTTAGAGCTCACGTGTAGAGGGCACCTCTGTGCCACCTCTCCCAATGTGCATCACTAGGCTGTTAGGTGCCAAACTCACCCCTGCACCCCTTCAGCTGCACAACCAGGGCAGGGGTACCTGCAGGGCATCTCTTCCCACAGCAACAGGAAGAGACCTGATACCATCCTGAAAGCAAAGCAGAGTTCATCCAAAACAAACCCCACAGCCACCACCATACACACCACAGTTTACCAGCAGCCACCAGCTTCTTACTGGGAAAGCCCAACAGCTCTGAAATACCTGTTCAGGGAGGGGATGCTTATCTATCAGCACCACATGCTGGAGGGTTAGGGCAAATCTCCCCCAGATCAAGGGGATGCTACTGCCTATTTTCCCAAGGATTTCTGACAGCTAAGACCTCCAAAAGTCAAACTCCAAACACTTCTTATTGCTATTGTTCCAGGGTTAGGTGTGCATTAAATTAATCCCTGATGTCTTCTGTTGCTGCTGGAAGCTTTCTTTACTATTAACCACATAGCCAAGGCTATACTGCTAACAAGCCCATAAAGACACAAAAACATACAGTAGCCTTGGAATATCTGACAGCATCTGCCACAATAGAGACAGAGCACACCACATACAGGGCATTCAGCAAGGGCCAGCAGCTTTTATTATAACCAAGTCAGGAATACAATTGGCTGTGCCCATCATCAGTTCATGAATTTGCTGCATTTTAGATTTTTGCTCTTTTAAAGAGCTTTGCAGAGCTTGGGCTATGAGCTCACACGACAGCTAACAAGGGAGAACCACAAAAAGACCCTGACTCTCACAGAGGGCTTAGACCACTATTAAAACACCCTTGTAAACAAAGAACAAACCCCCAAAACACATTTGAAAACATTTTTATTTCAAAACTGCACACTAATAAAGGCTAGTTTGATTTGGGCTATGCCATGCAATTCAGTTGACTTAACCCCACTGATCCTGAATGAGATGGCAGGTATTGGGGTGGGAGAACAATAAAAGCTGAATTTGCTCTCAATCTTCTGCAACACATTAGCGATGAGTGACATGATCTGCACAAACACTCCCTGTTTTGCACCTCATTCCCAGCACCCAAGGTGTCAACAGGTCACAGCTCTGCCAATTCCACCACAAAGCTAAACCACTGACTTAAAACCATTTTCATCTAGTCCCTTTTCAACCAAAGAGATGAAAATTCACTCAGAGAGGAAGAAGCAGGCACTGAATGAGACAATTCAAATTGTCCCTTTCCATTTGCCCAATTCACATGTTAGGGGACAACCACAGCTGGGAATTTCAATCTCTGGAGCAATTAAAGAAAATTAAATTCAGGGAATGAGGCCTTATGCACTCAAAGCCTCATTAACCCTGTTGCCTTTTAATTAAATATGTGCACATGAAATTTTGGACAGAGAGAGCATTTGCCTTACTGACTCGGTTTTAGTGGCAAATCAGTGCATCCTTTAGAAAAAAAAAAGGTACTGGGATTGTAAACTCTAGACCTCTCCAGCTCCACAATGACTTTATTAAATACAGTAGAAATTACTGCCTATCACCAGCTCCCACTTTCTGGGAATGTCTACTCTCCCTCCAATGCCCTCAGCTGCACCAGCAAAGCTCTGCTTCAAGATAACAGGCAGCCCCACCACTACCACGGATAAAACACGAGGCAGGATTTAAGAGCCCTACACTTACTACGATCAGTAAAGAGAAATAAAGTTGGCAAGCTACAGCAGGGAAGATTCTACAGCCCACGGAGAAGGGATTAGAGCAGCCAACCTCTTTTAAATACTGCTCATCCTTACAAAAGGCTCAGGCAGGCGCCAAAGGCGATGTGTGACTAGGACAGTTTAAAGGATAATCTTTGAAAGGGGATATTGTCAAGTCTGCCCAGCCTAAATATCGAGCTTGCTTTGTGTGAGTTATCACCTGACTCGTGAGGGAGTCACACTGTTCCTGCACGGCCTCTGCCTTCCTGGGGAATATCAATAAAGCAGCTCCGAGTTCATCGGGATGAGCGACTGCCCGGCACGGATACAGCACCAGTAGCTTCGATGCCTCCCCATATCCAAACCAGTGCCACCCAACTGATGCACACACAGGGGGTCACACTTAGTGGGAGCAGCAGCACAGAGAGGGAAGAAACACACAGATCCTTCATTGTCTCCAAGAGACTTCTTGGGAATGTGCCACCTCGAGCAGCCATTTCAACCAGAGATGTGCTCTCACCCCCTCATCACTAGCAAGCAAATAATACCTCTGGGAGATACTAGACTTCAGTTTGTGTTAATCACCATTTTGGGAGAGGGACTTGTCTTTTGCCAGCACAGTGATCAGTTTGGGGTTGCATTTTTGTTTGGGGCTTTTTTTTCCTGACCTATGCATTTTAGCTGTTTGACTATTCAAAGACAACAATGTGCATTTAGTCACCTTCTCTGACTGTCACTTACCATAAGAGTCAATACATTCTACAGTCAATGACATTTCCCTTTTCACACATGCCACCCCTCTCAAGGGGCAAGCTAAGCCAACAACACAACTGTTCACACAAGGCCTCCAAGGGACACTAGATTCCCAAGCGGATGCTCTGCCCAATTGAGTGAAGACGCACAGCTCCATTAACCAGAAACAGGCAATTCCTTATGCCCAGGATTCACAGGTTAATTACTGCATCCCCAAAATAACACCCTTGTTCTGATTTCATAGCAGCCATGTTCTCTCACACAGAGCAGAGAGCTGTTTGCTGCTGTAGGATACCCTTGGCACTCCCAAGGACAATCTGAGCGCACGGAGCGTGACAGCTCTCGCTGAATGCAAAAATAAACGCAGTCACTTTGCTTCCTCAGCCTTTGACACCAACAGGGGAAGGGGCTTCCTACTACAGCACCAGCAACGAGGAGCACATGAATTTTGTGATGCTTGAAGTGTTGCCAAGCAGAACAGAACCCATCACTCCATTCCTCTGCTTCTGGAAATTACAGGTCCATTAGCCCTTCTGTGTGTATGAGATGGTTTTCCCATCAGCATGCAGCAAATAAGCAAGGAGGATGTGCATGGGTGTGCTGCAGGGTGAAGGAGACCATTTCCAATGCAAACCTGCCTGTACAAAGAGTTCTGCTCCCTGGTTCTGATGCTATCACTTTACGATGACAACATTTCCTGACCCAGTTTCTATCTTGCTCCTCATTCCTCTGCTACAAATAGTAATTAGTAATGTCAGTGTTCTGGCTGAATTGCTACAGTCCCATTAATAATGCAAGAGTAGTAACAGAGAGAGCAGAAGAAAAGAGGCTTGAGAATGTGTTTTGGGGGGCACTGGAAGGGGAGGAGGAGGAGGAGATGTTGGTCTACTGAGATTATAAACCCTGTACTTCAAAACATACTGTTCCTTTCAGGTGGAAGTGGTGGGTGAGTCAGTCATGGCTAATTAGAGGATAACATGCAAATGAGAATGACACAGAGGTGATTTTTACTAAATTGGAAGTAAACTTGTGTTTCACCTTCTCTTTCCCCCTCTAAACTTGCTGCCTCACCACTTCATGTTCCTGTTTCTCCGTTACTCATGTATCGGAGGTCAGCGGTAACTGGGATCCCACACATGACACACGCTGAAGTTTCCTCTCTGCAGAGAACTTGTGCAGAGACCAGCCTGTACCTGCCCATCTGCAGCCAAACCTTTCATGCCAGCAAGCTAGTTACTCCTGGCACACCTTAACCTGAGGCTCTGCTGAAGCCGTTTATGACATGTACTCTGAACCTAAAATAGAGCTGGGCTGGAATAGATAACCCAACATCTCCCTTTGCTTCCAAGGCCAAGGAGTCTTCTCCAACTGACAGCAGCACCCTCGACAGCAATAGCTTCGCCACCACCCAAGACACAAACCTCTCCAGTGCATTCAAAGCTGCTGAACTGCATCCTCTGGGAACTTGGGTTTTCCCTTTATTTTCTCTTTCTTTTCCTGCTAAGTCCAGCATACTAACAAGAGCAATAATGGAGCCTACAGGTTTGGTGGTGATTCCTTAGCTGTTCTACTGTTGAACAAAAACTCACATGGACAGTGGAATGGCTAAATTGTCTCTTGCACACCAGAATGGGTTTGGGGCTGACTGTGGTCCAACACTGAAAAGCAGGGTTATTCTAAAGGGGTTGGGATACCTAGTTTTCTGGAGGACTTGTATGATGTATGAACTAACTTTGAAAGGTCTTCTGCCCTGTTCTTTGGCATTTACAGCTTCCTACATGGTACCAGGCTTCTTGTGAGTGATGCTGTACAAACCAACACACATGCTCTTTCCGTTAGCTGCAACCACACAAGCCTCTCCCTCTTGAAATATCTATTTCAATAAATCAAGCTTATTTATGTTATTATTTAACTGCAGCACAGCTCACTCTGACACTTAAGAGAACTACTCCAAAGTCCTCTATGACAAAGGGCTCAGATGACTACCCAGAAAGGATAAAAAGCTCTTTGAGATGAGGTCATGGAAGAGTGACAAAGGAGGAAAAAACTGTTGGAAAGATCAGCTTCAGAACTGCATGGTGTTTACAGAATGACCCTTCAAGTATCACTTCCTCTGCAGGGAGGAAGGAAGAGGAGCCATAGGTTCTCAGATATAAACAGCTTCCCCTCCACAGCAATGAGAGAAAAGGATGGGTGTTTTTAAAGAGAAAAAAAAGAAAAAAGGAAAGCAAGGCCAGCCCTGAGCACACTCTGACCAAATTAGGAAACAAACTCTACTGACAGCCTCCAGAATGGCCATCGTCTCCACCAGCCTTGTATTAGCTCAGGAAGTCTGATGACTGTGTCATCTGCTGAAATCTGTATATGTGCAAAAAGAAAGGAGAAGCAAACACCTCCTTGCACTCCACACACCAGGTTAGGTGATCTCGGGCTCTGGCCCGAGGAGTCATCAGCTGCCCTGACACAATGGTATTCCAAACCACTGCTGCTGACTCACCCCCTCCAAAGATAACCGCCCTGGAAGCACTGAGGTACAGCAAAATGAGGTGTATGGGGTTTTTGAAGTGCATTTTTGAAGTGGTTAGCTGTAGCAGATGAAGCTGAGGTTAGAGATCAGTGATTACTACGACAGGAATGTGAGGGGGAGGAAAGAGAGAGGAGACACAGCTTCTTGAGTAAGGTCAGAACAATGTTTTTAATATGGCTTGGGAACAGCCTTTTTCCATCCTCTCCAACCTCCATTTCCACTGCAGCAGCAGCAGGATAGCCCTGCTCCAACACTCTGCAAACACACTGGGTAGAATTGTAACCTTAAACTGCTGTGCAGGGTACCTGTACTAAGCTCCACAGCAGACCCAGGGCAGCTCAGTGGCATCACTATCTGTTGCAATGACAGACAAGTGACCAAGGTGAAGTTTTCACTGTTTAAACATCAAACAAATCAAGCTATCTGAGCACTGTGATCCCTAAGACTTAAGGTTTCTCCCTGAAGTTAGGGTGATCACATTACATTACTCCCTCTCTTGTTCTCTGCATGAAATGGAAAACACCTCTCCCCCCTTTCTCTTTCAAAGGGATGTAGGAGGAAAAGGCAATGCTTCCAGTTGATCTCAGCCTGCAGCAGGTCTCAGGCTCAGCACAACTATAGCTTTCAGAGTCCTGACAGCCCCAGCAGTTTGGCTATGGGACCACTCTGCCAACTTGCCACGTTCAAGGCAGCCAATGGTATTTCATACTCCAGACAGGGTGCTCTTACCCAACCCCTTGAGTCCATTGGCTTATCTCCAAAGGCACTGTCATCATACACCTGCACTGACCACCACAGTGTGCTGCTGCTGCTCTCAGTGGCCTCTCAGGCTGTGCCCAGAGAGAGGCGAGACAAGATGCTGAAGCTTAAGTTTCCATCCCCACATGAAGCTGTGCTCAGTTTATTACCTCTGGACCTTTCCTCGGCAAAGGACAAAGCTATGGAGGGAAGGAAGCACTACTACACCTCGTATGGACCTGACACAGAGGTATTCACTGGTCAGTGAACAGCAGGACAACTGCCTTCTTACTGAATGGATATGGCTATATAAGGCAGAAAGCAAGCACAGGAGTAAGCTTTGTTGATTGAAATTGCATTGACTTACACAGTCTATTTTTAAAGGGACTAGTTTGAGTTCCTGCTTTCAGCAGCTTTATTTTTTTTACCCTCCAAGAGACAGATACCCCATTTAATCTGACCTCTTTCCTCAGGTCCATTTCCAGACTGGGCTTTGCCCTCTCCTCCTCTGTCAGACTCATTTATCAAGTGAAGCATTTCCACATACCACTGCATAAATAGACTTGACCTTGTTAAAGCTGCAGCAGCACCTGAGCTCTCACTGATGGAGTCTCTCCACCCCATCACAGCAATTAACCCAGCCCACTCCTACCCTCTTTCCAGGTGAGGCATTCTCAGAGCTCCTATAGCCCTTTCTTCTGCGTCTCGAGGAAGGGTGGCAAATATACAGACAAGGAAAGGAGTGATTTGGGGCTGATTATTGTGCCTCCTTCTCTGGCAAGTGGCATTTAGGAGCAAGTTCCTGCTGGCACCACTCAATTCTAACTGCTCCTGCCCACACCAAGCATACAGCAAAAACCAGTGAGTACGGGAGTATCCCTGGCATGTGGCTTTCCCTTGTTCCCCTTGCAGTTTCCCCTCAGGCTAAGTAGTTTGCCCAGCATAAAACTAGGGATGAAATCTCCTGACTCTCAGCACTCCCTAGGCAACTTTGACCCTCCCCACCACGATGGCTTAGCCCACGTGGTTCAGCATGCGCATACTCTTCTTACATGGGACTGTCCTTCTAAGGTTTGCTGTACCAGGATCACTTCCCCTGTTATCATCTATCTCCCTTTAGAACTCAATAAAAACCTACTGAGGTGTTATCTGCTGCCTATAATCACCTCAACCCCACACCTTCGACCTTGGTCCCTCCCTCTGGCCCATCCCTTGGAGGAGATATGGAATCAGCAGCTCCTGCTGCGGCGATAGCATCGCCGCTTGCCCTGCCTGCGGCTCGGCACCGGCACCGCTGCTGCAGCCCAGCTTCAATGTCCTTTTATGGAAGAAAAATGAAAATCGCCTGCCCAGCCGTGGAGAGCCTCAGCACAGAGCTGAGCCGAGCTGAGCTGACAGACGGAAACTCGCCATTTGTTGTGGTTTTGGCAGGGAGAGAGCGGAGAGAGTTCCCATGCGCAGCGCTCGGTTAAAAGGGTGCAGCCCAGAGCACCAGAGCAGGAGGTTTCCGGGATGCAGTGTTGAGGTGGAAGGTGGCAGAGTCAGGAAAAGATGGCTTAGACTGTTCTGCCAGCATGGACAAGAGGGAGACAGGCCTCTGGACCAAAGCCTACATAGGCATGAGCGCTCCATTCCCAAGCTCCATCCCTGGAAGTGTTCAAGGCCAGGCTGGACAGGGCCCTAAGCAACCTGGTCTAGTGGAACGTGTCTCTGCCCATGACAGGTGGTCGGAACTGGATAGTCTTTAAGGTCCCTTCCAACCCAAACCATTCTGTGGTTCTATGAAGACATGTAGCAAGGTCCTTCACATGGCACTTCCCTCTCTTCCTCATCCCAGCAAATTCTGCTAAGCTGCACTCACACAGGCACAGGAGGATGGGAATTGAAACACAGGAGATGGGCCTTGAGGCCATTGCCACCAGAAAGAAATTAAAGGGGTCTGCCACAATGAGTGCCACTTCTGGCTCTGCTCTCCACTACAGCTGTGGGGCTAAGCTCCAAGTAACAATCAGATCCAAATAAACAGGCTCAAGGAAAAGCATACGGATAACAGCAATAAGAATGTCTGAACAGAGAATGAGATGGGGCCACGGGACTTTCAAAATGTTTGCGCTGCTGTCAGGAAGCTGAATGAGACAGCAGACTTCAACAGCTGGGAAAACATGTTGCAAAACAAGAAGAATTAAGTAATTCTCCATATGTACATCCTACTCTGCGGCGTTTTGGACAAGCTCAATTTCTCCGACCAGAGCAAATTTTTTTTCCATGTTGCACACACACCCTGCTAGTGACAAATCTTGATATAGCTTAAGCCTAAACCCACAGCACATCTGGAGCTGGGCAGGGCAGCTCTGGGCAGCACAGTCCTGCCTTCAGCACAGAAGTAATGCGCCCTGTGGTATGTGTTGGATGACATCCTTGGACAGCTATGTCATCCTGAACACATCCCCTGCTGCTGGGGACTTGATTATCCAAACATTTCCCCCTGCACCTTATAAAACACTCCTAACTGGATCATAGGTTGCCAAGGCCACCGTATTACCTATCTTTGAACCACAGCAGCTCTGTGCCCCATTGCTGCACCAGGTACAGAGATCACAGGCGCTGCAGTACACCCCTTACCTCCTCCTGTAATTTCAGGTCCTGTCAATCACGCAACAATTCGTTCCAGCAAGACCACTCACGTCAAAGCTGCTGCAAACCAGCGCGACTTGCGCTCATTAACAGTGGCAGTGGCTGTGCATTAGTGCCCTGCTAAGAGCTGCCGTGTTCAGGCACAGCTTGGCAGGCAGAGCTCAGCACAAGTTTAAGCCTGTCTTGCTTCCAATAGAAAATGAAGGTTAAAAGCAGCTGGGTGCATCTGTTCCTAGCCAGCACCTCGAAATCCATCCTGAGACATTCTAAGCAGCTTAAAAAGACATGCTCTAAAATATCAAGTCTCAGTGCTTCAAATTAAACCACAGAAGGACTGCTGTGGCCAGAGAGCCTAACCTGAAGATGAAAAGGTGAAAGAGTGGAGATTTTATCCATCTAACAAAGGCATATCAATGCTCATTTGTCCAGCATGGCAGTTCAGCCACTCAGCAGGCAAAGGCAGTCCCCAAACCCACTGAGGATGCACAGGAACAGAACCTCCCTAGGCCACAGGCAGTGCCATTCCACGCCACATAGCCACACACCATCACCTCTTGCATCCAGCCAGCACTGAGGCAAACAACTCGGTGAAATAAAGCAACAGAAATCCTATGCCATGCAAAGGAGTTTTAAGGAAAAGTCTTGGAAATGCAAGTCCCTGCAGCGTGGTCTGGCTATGGAATGAATGTTGGGGGTTTCAAGCTCGTCGCTGCTCCATGCATGCAATATTTCCATGGCAACGGCAGCTTTCACCTCCCCATCCCTTGCTGGCTGAAAGCCCTGCAGTGCTTTGTGCTGAGACTGCAAAGAGAGGAAACCATCTCCCCCTCTCCCGTGCTGGGGACAGCAGCAGCTGGGAACAAAAGCCTTGTCTTCAGCAGTCTTGGGAGGAGGGAGGCTGAGCAGAGGGCATCGACTTCCTCTTCTGGTGGGAATCAGTACTTCTCCCAATGTGCAAAAGTGCACACTTGCTTCCCAGTGCTGCACAACTCAACAGCAACATGTGCCTTTCCCTGTTTTACCTGAATCACCAGCTTTGGTTTGCTCTGTAGTGCTGGGAGGAGAAACGTGCACCATTAGAGATGAGAAATTCAACTGCTGCTTCCATGCAGGGATCTCTCCAAGATGGAGGTTGACCAAGCAGGCTGGAAAACCCCCCTGTTAGTAGGGAGCCAGGCTCCTTGTGCAGTCAACAACCCATTATAGAGCAAAATCTCAACACTCAGGTCTGCATGGAAGTTGCCTCAGCACCAGCACCAGCTCAGACTGCACAGACACGGAACACATCTGTAGGGTGGCCTGGACAACATTTTTCCTTGGCTAACTAAGCTTTTCCTCCACCCTGCTGTTTGTGATATTAGGATTCAAGCCCTGGCCACCTCACTGGGAGCCAAACTTGATGCCACACAGCTGGAGCCACAGTGGCCCTGGCAGATGGTGCTGGCTCTCTGCATGCTCCCTGTGCAGCCAGGCACTCGCAGCAGGCACCACAGCTCTGCCCGTTGCTCAGGCTACAATTAGCCACAGTTTGGTCCCTGCAAGGTGCAGATGACTGGAACTGCAGGTGAGATGAATAAGCAGTGACCTGGGTGTGTGGAGGGCTCTTATTGTTAAGCCCAGCATACAGATACACAGCCAAAATGAAAGCTTCCAGCTGGTTCCCATCACTTGCCTTACTACATATCCAGAGCTGGCCCAAATATGAACCAATCTCCCTCCAAGATTTAAAGGAAAGCCTGAGGGTATCAACATGAACTCCCAAAGCATGACAAAGGATCCAGGTGATGGAGCACAGGAATACAACAGGTCCACCATCTGGTCCTTCTCTCCCCACCCTCAAAGGGCCTTGAGGTTTCAGGAGAGACACATTTTGACCTTCCCTTCTCCACACTTCCCCTCACTTTAGGTTCAGCTGTGTGAGTGCAGTCCTTCCAAGCAGAGAGGGACTCCTTCCAGGATCACTCATCACCAACACACAGTCTGCCAGAGCCACTGCTAGCAAAGCCAATGCATCCTCTCCAACCTCTACGGAGTTCCCTAGATTAGCCTTTTCCTCCCTATGGGCAACAATTTCCTGCAAGCAAGAGCACTAGCTGGAATTCTTCATTCTGGAGATAGACAAGATAGCAGGAATATGAAGAACCAGTGCAGCTGATGCTGCGAGACACCACATCCTGCTCTCCAAATTCCTCACCCTCGACTTCAAATCCTAAAGTAGTTAAAGACTTCTTAGAAGAGCACAAAGCTACTCAGCAGATTTTCAGCTAATGAATCAACACAAGCTGTCCAGGAAACCAGAAATCCAGCCCACTGGAATGCTGCAACCCCGGGGAGGGGGAACAGGCAGTACGCTAGGAAGGAAATGAAACAGCAAAGCAGAAGGAAAGGAACATTTCAGCACTGACCTCTCTTACTCTGCTGCATTACACATTTTAGGAAAAAAGCAACTTCAATTCATTTTGCACATTGAACTGTTCATGTTCTTCAAGGCTGAATTCTGTTCCGTGGTGCTGACACATGTACATTTTGAGAACTACTCGGGTTTTGCACAGACAGTAAGAAAAAAAACTGAGACGGAAACGTGAATCAACATTGCCACCTAGTGCCGAGCAAACCTTCCCACTCCCACACTGGGGCAGTCCATCGGCACTACATTCCCTTTCCAAATGCTAGAGGTAGATGTTAGTAAAACCTATCTGGAAAGTAGGGAGCTAAAGTGGAATTGTGCATCTTTCATAAGCAGATTTCTCCCACCAATAAGTTCAACTTTCATGCCAGAATGCAAAGTTCACTGCTGGCAACTTCAGCTTCTCCAGACAACAGAATTTGACCTTCTTTTAACTTCTCCATACAAGCAAAAGGTGATACCACATCAATGTGAGAACACAAAGCTACGGCAGCCACAACTGTACGGTTAATGCACTCAAGAGGAATTTCAGTGATTAGCAGAAATCTCTGCTGAGGCACAGGCAGTTCCCCAAATCTTGCATGAGAATTCATTGTTGTGGCTACAGTGACACAAGAGGCCTTGTAGCTTCAGTGCCAAACAATGACCCTGTCTCAGCTCACTGGGACCAGAGGTAAGCAGGGTCCTGCATACATTCACAAGACTGGGAAAGATTTCTGTGCTTCTATTTCTCCCCAGAGCAGACAGTACAGATGCAGAAGCAGCAAGTTTTCCTAACTCCAACCCCTCACTGGACCTGAGGATTCTCCTGTTATGGCCATTAGCAGATTGAAATGAGTACAAAGATTTTCTGCCCTTTGAATATCTGACATTTCAGTGAGGTCTTTCAACAAGATTTTGTCAATTCCAACTGGATCTGTAATCAGGCAACCACACACAAGAAAAATGCAGATGCTAGTTCTCTGAAGGATAGCACATAAGGTTGTTTCAGCTTTCTCCAGAAGTTTTGTTAGACAAAAGAATTACAATTTTGTTTTGACTTTTAAACACCAAGTTCCTTGCTCACCTGAAACATTTCTGTATGTACAACACAGCAACCTATGGCATCCATAACCTTTTGTAACCAACATCTTCCACGGAAAGACAGGAATCCTGCTGTCTTTATCAACAGTACCCTGAAATTCATCTGTCCAGGCATACATTTTTACAGAACATCAGTAGGATCCAGCAAACACTGACTGCTGCCCCATGCAGCTACATGAGATATTCATTCACCTGCTACTAGTAAGCGAGATATCCTCCCAGGTCTCCTGCCCAACACTCCAGAAGAGACCAAATGGAAAGAATTCTGCAATTACCTTTCTGCATCGAGGGTTTGGGCA
>NW_008651226.1:59798-88822 GCF_000695815.1 Acanthisitta chloris
GAGAAGTTACAGAAGGGACACCTGCAGCCCAAAAATAAAATGCCATTAATGCAGAATGCCAAACATAGCTTGACTGAAAGCAGATTTAGTCAAGTAGCCGTGTGGAAGTTCCTAAGGCTGCCAACCCAAGGCCTGTCGCCAGGATGTGCTGACTATTGCCTTTTTGCTCATATTTCTTCGATCACTTCCCTGCTTGCAATCAAAAGTTACAGAAGGGACACCTGCAGCCCAAAAATAAAATGCCATTAATGCAGAATGCCAAACATAGCTTGACTGAAAGCAGATTTAGTCAAGTAGCCGTGTGGAAGTTCCTAAGGCTGCCAACCCAAGGCCTGTCGCCAGGATGTGCTGACTATTGCCTTTTTGCTCATATTTCTTCGATCACTTCCCTGCTTGCAATCAAAATATTATATGCTCAGCACTGCCTTTGACCATGTAATTTAGAGGATCAGCACAGCGTTGGCAAGCAAGTCTTGGGGGAGACAAGTCTATTGAATTTTAATCTGCTCCTAGTCAAAGGCAGAATAACAACAGACCTGGGAAGGCAGAAGCCTGAATTTATAATCCAGCTCTTTGAAAGCTACCTGTCTCAGAGTCAGCACACATTTAGGGTTTCAGGGAACAATTTTCTACAACAGTAAGTGCAGCCTGTATCCTCTGTGGGACACTCACCTGACAAGCTCATCTGCACAGGCAGCAGCCACCTCCTCCTCAGCTTTCCGCTCATAGTATTTACAGAGGATGGTCTCTGGAAGCACTTTCTCCAGCTCACTGGTGGGGAAGGAACATGTGCAACTGCCTTCCATGCAGCTGAGCTCTGACTAGAGTTGGAAAGAAAGCTCAGGTTCAGTAGGACACCAGCAAAAAGCAAAACTCAGTATCCAGAACATTTCCAAATAAAGCAGTGCAGAGCCTTGCGAGAGCTTAAGTCAGCAGATCACAGAGTGGTTTGGTTGGAAAGGACCTTAAAAATCAACCAGTTCCAACCTCCTGCCATGGGCAGGGACACCCTCCACTAAACCGGGTCGCTATAAGCCCCATCCAACCTGACTTTGAACACTGCCAGGGTTGGGGCAACTACAGCTGCTCTTGGGCAACCTGTGCCAGAGCCTCACCACCCTCACAGGGAAGAATTTCTTCCCAGTATCTAATCTAAATCTACCTAAGTTGGCTGCCAGGGAGTGGGTTCACTACAAAAAGAATAAGACTAGTTAAACAGATCAGGCCTTAAACAAATGCTGGGCATGAAGATGCTGTAGACAGCTAGGATCAGAGTTCACTGCAAGTCCACTATGACCACGTATCAGCCTGTTATTACTGTACAGTCCTGCTGAGAACCAGCACTCTGCTCACAAGCAGCTTGGTGCTTTCTTTCCAATAATCTCACATAAAATACAGCTGCCAGTTTATACATTTACATGAAACAGATCCCAGAGTACATCATCCCACAGTTTGAGCATCATATCTCAAGGCAAAGGAGCACACTCAGCTCTGAGACTTGTTTATAGCTCAGCTAAGTACCAGGATAATTGGTAGCTAAATCATAGACTAAGGAGGTTAGTAGTACCATAGAGGAACCAATACCCAAATTAAGTTGGGATCAGAGTGATATTATGAAGGACAAACACTTTAGGCTAGGAGAAGATTGGCCAAGTCAGAGAAGAGTGTCCTCTGTGCAGACACTACTGGTTTATCAAGTAGAAAATACACCCCAGACAAGTTATTGTTGTTGCTATGAATGCTGTGGAAAGTTTCCCAATAATCAAGTTGCTAAGCGCAGAAAACAAAAAGTGGAGGTTAGCAAAACTGAAATCCTGTGCAAAGATCCCATTGTGAAGTTGCTGGCTTCACTCAGTGGTGAGACTGACTTGGATTTCAGGACACCATTCCATTCAAATACTTCCTGGGATGTGCAGTTACATCTGTCTTCAGCAACAGCATTACCCAAACAACAATGTCATCTCCCAACAGTAATTTATCCATTTCCCCCTTGTTCAGTTGTGAAATTCTTACCTTCCCAGAGCCAAAAACTGCCTCCTGAGCATATTTAATTAGGCACTCCTTGCAGAACAAGTGTCCATCTGCACACTGAGTCAGCTCTTCGAAGGCAAACTCCCCATAGCAGCAGCGGCACTCAATCATCTGCCCATCCTGCAGCCACCAGCAGAGGAATCAGCATCAAAACATCCATAGCTATAGCAACACACACACACAACTACAAGCCATAAACAATGCCAGCATTAATGCTAAAAACCAGCAACGGATATGCATCATTCCATTAGATATCCTCTTTGGTGGTCAAAATTCCCTAAGCACTACCAGAACCTCAGTTTTGAGTCAATATCTACATGTCCTGCTTGACAAGTTTCAAAAAGCCACAGAACATGTGGTGATTAATAATTTTTAGCTCACAGGCAAAGAAGCATCTTGGGTTGGGAAGCTGCAGTCGCAGGGAAGCAGCAGAGTGTACATCACTCTCATGGGGAAAACCAAGACTCAGATCTGTTACCCTCTAAAGGAGCATTTACCATCTGCCTGGGGAGACCCTGTCTTGGCCTCTTCACTGCAGGGAAAGAACAGAAGGCAAGCAAGAACTTGCCACTGCTAAAAAGTAAGTATAGTCTACTTCTTCTCCAAAGTCTGAAGAGCAATAGGCATTGAGACCAAAAAGGTAACCCACAGCTACTGAACTGCTCTCTAAATTTCTGTTTGAAGTGAAAGACCTGATTTTCAGGTTTTTAAAGAATTCTTTCTGCAAGTGAGGAAGGCCTTTCCCCTGGCAGAGCTCCAACAGCAGCATATCTGTTTTCAACAGCCATAATGGTGGGAGCAAGTGCTATTCTATTGCAGTGTTTGTTCTGAGCAGTAAAGATACAAGCTGAATTACTACAGATCATTACATGCATCAATACTGTCTTGCTGGCCTCAGCTCATCTCCCTTTCCCAAAAGCCAGACACACACTAGGCAGGTTTTGCCAGCTCAGCAAAGGCAGCACAGTGAAAAGCAGCCTCAGAAAAGGTCCACTCCAGAGCCCAGAGAGTCTGTGAAGAACTAAGTGCAAAACAGTGTCTATGCATAAGCTGAACTCAATGGATCAGGGGATAGATACTGACCTTCTGGTACTGCTCCTCATTCATCTGCAGAGCCAGGAGGAAGTCTGCATGCTGTAAGAACGACATGAGCATCTGTATTTACAGAATAGATAAAGCAATTTTCCAAACTCCACACTCATTTACATTATTTCAGGACTTACAAACCACCATAAAAGGCCTACTGTCTGCTTCGAACATCACTCAGCCCATCCCTCCAATCCATTAAGCTATTTATGATTCAGCTAAAACAGATGGGAGAAGCAAAGGCAGCAAGAACAAAGAAACAAATTCTATATTGTAGATGGCTACTGGTTCAGGTTTCCATAGGCACAGATGATCTTACCCCACAGGCCCCTCCAGAGAACATTAGCTGTGTGTTTCAAAGGAGACACTGTCCATCTGCCTAGGAGACAAGGATCTTTAAGGAGCTACTTTAGAAAGGGGGGTGGGTGCTGAGCTGTGAATTCAGTCTTTCCTCAGCCTACAAGAGGAAGACAACACCAGTGGGTGTTACAGGGTTCTTCTTCAAAACACATGGTCCTCAGCACAGGACAAGCAGCTCTGGAGCCACAGGACTGCCAACTTGTGGAAGGCTGAGTGAGTGGACAGACTGCTTTGGGCCTGGCCATTATTCAGTACCACCACCACTGAGCTGCAATTAGGGCAAACAAGCCCTAAAGCAGCAGGGAAGCTGCTAACAATTAGAGGAAAGAATTAATTAGTAGAGCTTGTACCACTTCATAGCAATAAAAACTCCAGAACAGTATACAAGTAGCAGCTGCATATTTAAGTAAACATGAAACTCTGTGCTTAGCTTTTTTTCTTCAAAATGAGCTACCTAAGGACATGTTAACAGGTAGGAAAGAGGCAAACATAGCTATTCAATATTTGGTTCAGTATGTGAATTTCTCCAAGAGCAGATTTTCATGTTTAGGGCCAAAACCTTGACAGCTGTTGAAGTCATTTGCAGCACAAGATGAAAGCAGCTCCTACCACTCACCTCTGCCATCTCTTTGACTTTTTGCTCATAGAATTCCTGCTCCAGTAGCACCGGGGGGAGAAGAGAGAGTTTGTCATAGGACCTCCAGTGCCGTCTCTTGTTCTCCAGGAAGAACATGCGCTTCTCAATTTTCACATCCCCTGAAGCGGAGTTAAAGGCACAATGAAATGGGATGGAGCAGCCAGAGCAAAGCTGAAATCCTCCTTCCTCCACACAGCACCAGCTGCATGACTTCAGCAGCAAAACCAGCACTGTGCCAAGCAGAGGTACTGATAAAGAGCATCTCCAAAATAGATACCAGACAGTGACAGACTCAGCCATTTCGGGACCATATCCCTTTTCAACAACAGTGCTTTCTGTTGCAAGCCAGTTCTGCTTACAATAACGATGCAGAGAGCACAATACAGACAGTCTGGCATTTACCTTGCTCAAATTTGAAGTCTATATATGAATATTGATTCATTTCTTTCCTCCTTTTTCGCTTCCCGCTGGTTTCGGGAGACAGCTCCTGCCATTTTTTGATAGCATCTGAAAAGGCCTAGAAAACAACACACAGACTTAAATCCCTGGAAGAAAGCAGAAGCTCATCCTTTAAGCCAAAGCACAGTACAAACATGGGCACAGGACTGATCCAAAGCTGGAAAGCCAAGCACCCAATACTGAAGCAAACCTACATCTTTCCTTTGCTCACTTTGGTGCTGTATGCACTCAAAGTAATCATTCCATAAAAACAAAGTAGTGGAATGATACTTCTTAACACCTCAGCTATTAACTCAGAGTGGATGCCAGCTGTATTAAACAGAGCTGGTTTAGCTTTTCTTGTTGCCAAGTTTGCTTTTTGGTTTAAAAAAGTGAGGTTCAGATACTCAGTGTTCAGTCACTCAAGTGAAGTGACAAGGAGTTTCTGGTTTAGTTAAGTACTGGAATAGTAGGAAAAGAAGCTCAAGCAAGGGCAGTGCATCATAGGAACAGATCCAGGCCAAAAGCTTGAAGCCACGTTGATATTCAGTTGGTTGACACTTAAAACAAGTGTCTTTGCAGCTCCATTGCAGTGAAATTCTCTTACAAGGAATACAGGACTCGTTCCACAAGTCAGAAGAAGAAGAAGAAATGGGACAGTGAGACTTGGGCTGCTTTTCCATTAGTCAGTTAACTAACAGCAGCAATCAAATGTTCAAAGATTTAGCTAAATGTCTAGACTTTATTGGCAATTATCCTGCACTTCAGTGGCGACATGCAGGAACACTTCCCAGTTTGATGCATTACCCACCACCAACTAGTGTTTCCCCAGTTCTCTTATTAGAGAAAGTAAAAACTTCCTGCAGCATTCTGTCTGGCCAATGCATTTTGAAAATCTCTACTAAATGGATTAATACTTCTTAAAAGGAAAGGAAGATTATTATCTTCCATAACCACACACTAGGAGATGACACGGTAAAGGCAAAAGGCATTGTAATGTTCCCTACAGACACAGGAGAAAAGCTTAGGGAAGAAAAGAGACTTGAACTGGAGAACCTTTCGTGTGATTGCATAGTGTCCCTTGAGCTCGTGCAGTGCCCACTTGATGTCCTGACTGCTCAGCATTTTGAAGTCTGCCATGAGGAGGTCAGCTGCCTGGATAAAGCACCGCTGGTCAAGGGGGGCAAGTTTGGAAAAGTCAAAGTAGTCCACTTTAGGCACCTAAGGAGAAAGAGCATAAGATTAAAAGGCTGCCACAAATACATACAAGAACACCCTAAATCACTCTTTCAGTGATCAGGACCTTCTGCAAGACCACACAAAATTCAGGGTATGGGGAATCCAGTTCTGAGCCCCCACATAACCATCAGCTTAGAGCATGGCATGGGTGCAAAGCCCATGTACCTGCATGGGGCAAAATGCAGTTTCAAAGCCCCTCCATGAGACAGCAAGGAGAGGAAATATTTAGGTTACTACAGAGGGTGAACATCCTATTGGCTTGAGGTTGAGAGATTCTTCCAAGAGTAGAAAGAAGTGTTCAACATTCCTCTCTCACACAAAGCTATTTCAACATACTTAAAGCAGCTCAGAGAAGGTTTTGCCAAATGGACTCGTAAAAACACAAAAAAAATGAAGGAGCTTTAGGAAGATTTGCAGTTAGGAGGCTGAAAGGCAATGCCTAAAGGTCTCACAAAAGAAACCCGAGGGCCAAGGCTACTTCATGCAACAGAATGACTGTGGAATTCTTGTCTCAGTTATCAAAATGAACACTTCAGATGGGGCAGTGACAGGTAGGGCAGAGGGGTTCGCTGGTGGCAAAAGAGCAGACACTGTGCAGCTATGCCACAGCAAAACATGAAAGTCTTGGAAGTCATCTTACGAGCAACTAACTACTGTTCTTTAAGTCTTAAACATGCCCAGAGGCCTCCTGTGAAAGCCTCAGTCAAGCACTCCACAAACACACACTAATCAAACCAGACATCCCAGGTCCACTCAGGCTGAACAGACTGGCCCAGAGGCACACTGGAGATGAGGATACTCTCAACTTGCCTTTGTCTCATCTTGGCTGGCAAGCAGACTGCTGCTGGGATTTAAAACCACTCTGCCTTCCTTCTTTGGGTAATCTGGATTTTCCAGAAGAAAGTTACAAAGTCTGAAAAAACAAATACAGTTACTTCAGGGTTAGGGAGCTCAGGCTCATTCCTTGCTTGTTCAATTTTTAGCAACCTATAATTGTGAGGCTACATCAAGTCACAGCCTGCCCTGTAAGGGCCAAGGGAGGTCCTAGACTAGAGCAAACTGCAAGTAAATGACAGAACTAAGTAAAAAATGATTAGATATGTGAATGACAAGCAAACAGATTTGTCTTTCAACAACTACATTTACATATATGAAGCTTGTGTGAGTGAGCTCCTAATCATCTCTGGGAAAACCAGCATAGAAATCCCTACAAATCCCGTGGAAGGCTGATGTCTTCCTCAAAGTATTACAGATTCAAATTTGAATTAAAGCCTCCATCCTCGATCTACCGTCACATTAAAGCAACCTGGTCTAGTGGAAGGTGTCCCTGCCCATGTCAGCGGGGCTGGAACTAAGTGATCTTTAAGGTCCCTTCCACCCCAAACCATTCTGTGATTCTATGATTAAAGCAGAGACAAAAGCACATTTAAACTGTGTGTCCATGCAATATGTACTCTGAATACAGGTCTCATTGTAATAAAGCCTGAAATCACATCAGTATTATCCAACTTCCACTAGAAATTGGTCTGGTGAGAACAGCACTTGGAGAATAATCACTAAAATTGCTGAAAAAAATTGCCTGTAAATGCAGCATACCTGAGGTCCTATCAAAAACAGTCATAACTGTCAGGCAAAATTAGTTTAACTGCGTATTTTAGCTTAGAAAAGACTCAGCAAGCAGTTTCCAAATTCCCCATTGCTGGAAATCCACAAACACTCCAGAAGCCCTGCTGAAAGGGAAGGCTGCTGCAGGCTGTCTATCTGAATCAGATCTCACAGCTTATTCTCAGCCCTCACCAACCAGCTGTGCTGCCTGGGTCAAGTAACAGAAGCTGTTCCTCAGTTTCCCCAGCTGTAGAATAAGATCCTTCTGAAAGGAGCCAGGACAAGCAATTAACATTTGTAAAACTAGTGGAATGAGAAGGTGCTAGGCTGCAGCAAAGACATAATTGCAGCTAATTTACATTCCTGATGTCAGAAATCAGGCCCTAATTAAGAAATCTGAACTGGCTTGAAGCATTAACCCACTATCAAGGCACGATTACTTTAGCCCTGCTTTCACATTCAAAGCAGAGGCATTTCTTTTTGCTTAATCAGGTATTGACATACTGAGCCAGAAGCTTTTGACTGAGTGTGAATGCTCTGGCACACAAAAGCTGAATAGATGATACCCTGCTAAGAGGAGCTCCCACATCTTATCTTTCACATCAGTTGAAAGTTTTAAGAAGATCATTTCGGGAAAACAACAAAATATCTTATCCTTGAGCATTTAATAGCTTCCAGCTCCCACCTCCCCCATCCCTTTGGTAAAAGATAACTGTTTTAATCCAACAAAACAGAAACTTCAAGGAGCTCAAATCACCAGAGCTCAAACGAAAGGGTTTCAGCTGGGGCACGGTCAGGATACATTTGAACTATGCTGCGTGTTGCCATTTCAATGCTCAGGATTTTCAGAGATGTTAACCTTCAGTGTCTGACAATTAGTTAAGTGGGTCCTGGCTCACAACCACACACACTCACTGCACTGTTCATTAATATCTGCACCACAGGACACGGAGCCGGTTAAAAGCCTCATCCCTGCCCAAACCCAGCCACCCTTATTTATTATATTTCAAGCCTGATTCAGCTTAACACACCATGGAGATCAAAGAGACCCTACCAGCGAGGCTGACCAGTGCTCTGACCCATTTGTTCTCATACAAAAGCTGCAGTGACAACTCAAAAGATAGTTTGGTTAAAGGAATAAAAATATGGAGAAGAAATCTTTATCATCCAGTAAGTGGGTAATGCACCACTGAGCAGACACTGTAGCTGGCCTACAGGGAAGCCTGGAAGCACCTTTTCATCTCACTGGGTCTGCAGCACACAATGGGAAAGCAGAGATTTCGGGAGCAAAAAGGGAAGGAACACATTAAGACTGATAGAAGCCAATAGTGGGATTTAATTCCATCAGGCTTTGCAAAATCCCTGCCGGACAGAATAACGAGGTTTTTCACACAATCTGTGAGGGTTCTGCAGGCAGATGCCCAACTTCAATAGGCTGATCAAGCCAGGGACTGGCCCTGCTGGTGTTCTACACCCACAACACAACCATCCACCCTGAGGTGCACCAAGGCCATGGTGTGGGTACCTGGGAGCTGCTCCATCAGTGCACAGAAAGCACTTCTGAAAGACAAGAAAGAAGTTACAGTCTGGTGACTTTCCAACCAAGAAGACCTACTTTGAAGCCATGACTGCAAAATGCAGCAAAGCAGCAGAATAGGAAATCTATGCCCAGTGAATGGGATCAGCCTTAGCTCCTTGCCAGTTAACTTATTTATGGCCCAATAACTAATTCTAAGCCTCACGCACTTAAACGCTGTGTAATTAGTGCCCTAGTTAACTGGAAAGGGCATTGGATTCATACAAGATGGAGTGAATACTCTGGCAACCAACACCTATTCTTCATTCTTGTATCACACAGTAACCAGTTCTGACACACTGGGAGACAGTGACAGTTGCAGAGAGAGCAAGAGAGAGGCCACCAAGCATCAGACACTAGTCACGAGTGATTTACTTCAAACCACTCTCCCCTCGGTGCTGCTGGTGCCAACACACGCAATCCTCCACTCCTCAGGCTGCACCCATGAGGACAGGGAGATGATGCAACTCAGCAATAAGGTTAATCACTTCTTTTTTTAAACTTTTGATTTTACCATGACTCCCAGAGGTCTCCAGCATGATGAGCACTAGGGAATTCCTGAGCTGCAAATGCAACAGTCCTAATGATAATTTCCCGTTTCTTTTACCTCACTTCTTGGCTCCTGTTTCTGCTCAGTTTGACCAAAATCAGTCCCTCTACAGATATCTAGAGCCAATCCCACCAGCCCTCAAATGTGCTTGCTCTATTCTATTTGCAAAAAGTGATGTGAGAGAACTCAAACAGCACCACTGCTACTTGAGTAAGGGGATAAAGGCCAAGATCATGACACTAAACAATGGAGGCCAAACCAGTGTCAGCTTTACCTGGAAAAAGCCCAACAACACTGAAATGAAGAGGTAGGGAACAACTTTTACTACCTCAAAACTCACCAACCCACCTTCATCATGTTTTTATAGAAGCCATCTCAACACCTTAATCCTGCCACCCTTTTTGAGAACCCTAGGTAAGACTTAAGATAAAATTATACGCCTTTAAATAAGCAAGTTGTCTTAGATGCAGCGAAGCTACAGCACAACATCAGAATTACAGAGGATTTAACAATATAGTAAGTTTAAAAACTATTCTGTGTTCTTTGGCCCTATCAATTCAGTGCTGACTCCCAGCCCAGATGTGCTCTAGAACAGCATCAGCAGCAGGTGGGGACATGGAAATGTGCTGCAGTTGCAGGATACACCCTGGCTCTTAGCTCTATACTTACACATTTAAGTCATAGCAGTTCTTGATGATGATTAATTCTTCAATATATTCCTTCTTCACATCTGGGAATCTTGCTTCCTACAGTAGGAAAAGCTAAAGGTTATGTAGGTATTAGAGGAGCTGTGTAGAACAACCCATGAACAGCACCAAAGACAAGGATTAATTAACTAGCACTCTCTTGAGACTAGGGACAAAAGGGATTTCAAGACACCATTTATATCCATCCAGCCTGGTTACTGCAAGCTGCTGGCTTTGCTCTGCTCCACAGGATGATTGCTAACAACTCCTTCTCACAAGAGTGTGGGTAGTGATGTGAAAGGCCATGAGCAGTTGGCCTAAAGAGTGATTCAGGCTCCACGGAGAGAGGTGAGGCATGTAGGAATGATCTACAACACAAGAAGAGCTAATATTTACCTTCAGCCAGACAACCAAGGAGTTCCAGAATGTGTGCTGAAATACAACATTCTAAAGCAAAAGGAAAAACCCCAACAACACATATACCTACCCAAAGCACTCAGACACTAGCAACAAGACCAGACCAGACAACAAACCCTTACTGGCATTTCCGTGAAGGCTCTCCCAGGGTTTGCCACATAGCAGAGAGAACCCTTTGCAGCTCTCTGAGTGTCTATACAGGTATTGTAACTGATTGCACCACGTGGTATTTTGCTTTGCAAGACCGGACTGGTCAGAGTTGTCAAGCAACACTAACAATGCAAGAGGAGCTCCTTACCCATCTCTAAGCAAGTCACTCATCCATGAGGTCTTACTAGGAAAGAACTGAATTTTGTGACTGCTACTCATAGAATAATTTTCCTTGACCTCAGTGCAAAATTAGACACCTGAATCACCACATTTTTATTTTCCTTTGGTTTTCAACTATACACCATGTGGCCCCAAACTGCTGAATATACCAGAGGGTAATGAGTATCCTTCTTGGTGGGTCAGTTCTTGTAGTTAGTATCCCTCATCCTAAGCTTCACACACAGAATCAGCAAGGACTGCGTGAAGTTAACATACACAAGTCTTCATGCTGCTTATCCAGTTATCCTTGCAAGCTATACTGCTTGGAAATCCACACTGCAAGGACAACCATTACCCCTGACCACCACAGTGGCCTTCACACAGCCATGGAACAAACTACTTTAGGAGAACCAGCTGAAAGCAGCCATGGCTCTCAGCCATGTGTCTTTTCTGTCCTCTATCCCTTTGCCAGGGTTTAGTGTCTCAGTTTCTCTCATTTTTTAGCTTTACATCCATTCCTAAACCACCTCTACAAAGTCGGGTTAGGAACCAAACAGTAAAAAACAAACTAGCAGAAGTGAGAGGGTAATAACCTTTCACGGAACAGACACATGTTACTTCATCTCAAACCAAAGTTTTCCAAGACAGTTCATTCCATGCTCTTCACCTGGTATTTGGCTGGGTCTCAGTCAAAGCAATGACGATTTGCAGCTGGAGTTACAAGGGCAGAATCCTTTGAAAAACCTGTCCGAAAATATCATGCACACAGGAAGCAAATGAGCCCTGGGAATACTTACTGTCTCCCTGATGAGCAGTGCAGTGAGGTCCTGCTCCTGCCCAGCAGCTCCTTGTTCTGGCACATTACTCGAGCCAAGTTCCTGAGAGCCCTGTGGGAGGAAGGCTGGACCAGGCTGCTCGTTGTCCACCCCTGCCTGCTGCCCCGTGTCCTCCGGAGGATGTGCTGGCTGGGGGGAAGCAGGGCCTGGAATCCCGTCCTGCTGTGGCTCCGGTCGGGGAAAGGCTGGCCCGGGAGCCTTCTCTCCATATGCCCTCAGAGATTCTGGGTATGCCTCTGGCTGCCCTTGCTGAGGAGCACAACCATTTGCTACAGCGTGTGTTTCGCCTTCCAGGGGCTGGAAGCACAGGCGATCCGGCTGGCTGCTCCCCTGGATCTCCTGCTCTGTGCCGCTTGCAGCAGCTGTTCCTTTCAGGTTTTGCTCTGGCTCCAAGCTCTCTCCTTGCTGGGTTTCCATCTTTTCCTCCTGTTGTGGTGGAAGGTCTGCATTCTCCAGACTAGCAGTGTTAACAGCAGGCTGTGGACTCGTCTTTCTTGCTGGCAGCAAACTCGGGCCAGGCTCCTGCTTACTTGTGAGTTCAGAGCTGGGGCCATTGAGCTTAGAGGGTCCAGGCTGCTCCAAGGCAAAGTTCACACTCTCATCCCTGCTTGGTCCAGCACTGCTGTCCTCCACGTGATTATACTCATCTCCCTGGCAGGGCAGAGCTGAATCCTGCTCATCCTGCACAGATGTGCTCCCCGAGGGCTCCACAGCACTTTTAGATCCTCCTTCTCCCACAGAGTTTGCCCCTTGCCATGCAGCAGCAGGTCTGATGACATTAGGACGCAGAGGCTGCTGAGGCTTTGGAGTCTAAAAAGACAGACAAGAGTTAAGTAGGAATTCCTGTCTCCACATCAGAATCTTTGCTCCAGATACTAATCTAACCAAATTTCTGATGGGAAACAAAGTCTGTTTAGCAAATGCTTAATAAGGCAACTGCAACCCACATCTTTGTTTCACTGAACTCTGGTGCTAAGAGAACACCTGGCAGAACTGGGGATGAACAGGACTTTCAGAGTGGAATCATTTCCTAAGCTCACCTCAATACCCACTTCCCTCCCAGTTTAATAGTCTGGGAAGGAAGAACTAACTGAAGGTATATTTGTGTTCTCACCAATTTATTTAAACAGGAACAAAAGCTTAACACATCAATCTCTGGCCTTGTTCTTGCCTCTGGCAGACAGACTGCTCTATGCCAACAGAACCCAAGTGTTTTCTACTACTCTTTTCAACTAAGAAACAGAAAGATCAGCTTTGCAACTAATTTTCTCAATGCTTCTGGTTAATTTAATAGAAAAGTGGGATATGTTCTTGGATAACATCAATATGAGATGTTGCAAAAATCTAAGTGCCTGCAACAGTCCAACATGAATGCAAATAGCATAAAGGAATATTAAGCATACAAGGTGTGTACGTACATCAAACAAGGCATGGTTTGAAAAAACACCTTCTATGGAAGATTGAGTCCTCTTAACACAACTGTATGGGAGCTACAACCTTCCTTAAGTAGAACTTTAACTACAATGCCTAGTTCTCCCCTCCTTTGCCCAAAATATGATTAAACAAAGCCTACAAAATGTCATTTCCACATTATTTCAGACATCCCAAGCAGACTGCTGTAACCAGACAGGACCCAAAGGAATGCATCAAATACTTGTACAAGAGTTGACTTTACAGGCCATGAATAAAGCAGAGGAACTATAAGAATGAAAAATTACTTCTGCCAAGATGACTACATCATCATCTTCTTCCTCAGGCTGCTGCTCTGCTGGCACTTCCAGCAACAAAGGTAATTCTTCATCCGAGGAATCTGATATCGTGATAAGACTTTCTTCCCTGTGGTTTATCCAGTCTGCAGCACAGTGAGTAAAGCCAAAGTTAGCTGTTTGCTCAGGGTAAGCAAAAGGAATTATAATAGCACATCAAAACATCTGAAAAAGCAATCTTCACGTGTGCATTGCAGCAGCAGAGAAGCACTCAGAGGTCACCAACCCCTCTGCAAGGTACTCCTATAGCCACTCCTACCTCCCTTGGCCTCAGAGCAAACACTTGCTCAGCCACAGCTCAGCACAGCAGCACCTGCACGAATACTCACTGACACTGCACAGTCTTCCACCCCAAACTTCAGCATGAGTCAAGCTGCTGCAAAAGTTACTCTGAACAAGCCATGTAGAGAGCACTTTTGCAACGAAGTCCTGAACGTTCAGCATTTCAGGGACATTACATTTTCTTTTATTAAGGTGCAGTGCAGCAGAAAGATAAGGTTCTCTGTGCAATTTGGTTTCTTCTGAAACAGTGTGACTCTGCAGGAGTACCTTATGCAAGGCTCAGACAGGGCTCCTGGCTGTGGGTGCAGAAAATATCCTGCTATTAGATGACAGCCTTGTCCCTCAAGGTGTCTTGCTACTGAACATGAGAGATTTTTCAAGGCAGAAACAGAAGGTTTCTGTACTGCAGAGAGAGCATATCGCCATGCTAAAACTTGACACAACATTTTGGCTTATATTTAGCAAGAGTATTCATTTATCACCTTTCAGGTGAAGCAGCATTACGAATTCTGCTCTGGGAGGAACAGGTGCCCACACAGAGCCCTGTCAGGGCATGGATGCAGAGCCAGCCTGTCTCCTACAGTCCTCAGAGGGGTGGGATACCAAAAGCCCCTCAGAGCTGCTCAAACACCTCTACATGGTATTCTCAAGAAGTTAACAATCTCCCTTAAGGCAGCACAACATGAGAAAGACAAGAGCCAAATATTTTGCATGCCTGCATGAAATGAAAGAATTCTGTGTAGGTGGCTAAGTCAGTGTAACAGAGCAATGTGTGACATGGCAACACAGACCACCAGCAGTTCTCAACCACAGCACTCCTGAATGTTTAGTGTCTGTGAATCCTCTTGGACAGAAAACAAAGTTTTGGAAATAGGCACAAATCAATTCTCACCTTTCCCTCTGTGGCCGCAGAAGCTGTTCAAGTTAATCACTTCTTCATTTCCACCTCCCTCTGCCATTTTAAAAAGCTGCACCAGAGAGTGTCAGTGCCCAGGCATGGCAGTCAGGCTGGCATGAGGAACTAGAAGGTAAAATAAAACCAGGAGAGAGTAAGGCAAACTCAGCAGCACTTCAGTCAGGCTTCCTCAAGACTAAGCCACTAGAACACCCTGGGAGTTCTCCTGGCTCTCCCAGCAGTCTCTCCACAAGGATATTTTTCTGCACCCCCTTGTCAGTACCCAAAAGCAAACATGTCTGTTGTCTTCTGTTCCAACAGTTGACAGATGACTGAAGAGCCAATCAGGCCTGAGAAGTTTCTCTGGAGGTAACATGAAGATTCTTACAGCTATGCAATCACAGAGAGGGAAAGGGGAAAGATGCAATTCTATCCAGGACTCAGGCCCTGCCAACATGTGGATCTTCTCCTGTTTCAAACAAGTCCAAAACCTAATGCATCCACTTGTTTCTGTCACCATCAACTGGTGAGAGAAGCAAAAACCACTTGCCTGAGGTTCCTTCAGAGGACTGAGCTTTTGTGACTAAACTTTGCTACCCCCACCTGTCCCCAAAGAGGCACAATGAACTGACTGGAGGCTTCCAACCAGGATTAGGGGGGCAGAGGAATCCCTGAACAGGAGGTTTCCATTTTATACTCTGTCAGCTTATAGCTCTCAATTCATGCTCTCACAGAGGCTGAACACACACAGGAACTCCAAGCACAGCTTGAACACTGGAAGGAGAAAGAAGGTGCTTTTGTTGAAAAGTATTCATCTCATTGCAGCACAGAGGAATCTGTACTATTAAATATTTACTGATGCATAAGTTGGAAGAAAATGGTGGCTCTGCTGTAAAATCCTGTTTGCTAGTACACAAGAGCAGTATAAATTCCTCCTCAGTAATTCCACTTAACATCCTCTGCAGGGAACAGGATTTGCAGCCAGAAGAATGAAGACATCAGTTCAGATACATAGCAGACTCATACCTACTCCCCTCTTCCCCAGGGAACTAGTTATTACTGTCTTCAAAATATTTGAATACAGGATAAAATAATAAAAATAAACACGTATAATTTAGCACTTAAAGAAGCCCAGCAGCACAGCTCAGTGCCTGAAGCAGCCTCCTCCAGAGGGAGCCTCCAGCATAAAGGTTTCAAGGCTTGGCTACAAGCAGCCACTCACCTGGACCCTGCACTGCTGATGGCACAGATTTGGGTGGGCCATTGGAATTGCAGAGGTCTCTCTTAACCAGCACCTGTATTTGAACCCCAAGACTTCATAGCACACCCTGTTTCCAGTAAGGAGCTCTGACAGTATTGTGGGCATATTGGTGCTTTGAAAATGCCTGAAAAGTAAAACTTCAGAAGTGTTTCCACTAGGTCCTTCAGCTTCTGCCTCATAAGGGGGAATAAATCTTATTTTATTTGCCCAAATGGCATGAAAGTGCTGTTCTCATCACTGCAGGCAGGTGCTGGAGTGGCAGCTCAGGTGTTGGGTCATTCTAAGTGCCCTTGGTGAAAAGTGTGGCCTTTCTAAAAGGTCACATCCACATTATCACAGCTGTATTTTCCCTGGTACTCATGAACAGCTACCACCTAGTCCTGTGGAGCATTCTTCCATCCTTATCTCTCTCAGACCTTTAGAAAACCAGATCAATAAGTTTCCTGCCAATTAAATGATGGAGAAATGGAAGCACAGAGAGGACCAGTATGGCCAAGGCCACCAAATAAACACAACGAAGGATCACTCCAAGCTGGATGGGGAGGAACAAGGACATTGGTGAAAGCCACAAATTAGCCCTCACAGCATCAAATGGCACAGACATAGGCTAGACAGGTGTCTGCTTGGATCTGCTCCCAGCAAATCCAAGTGCTCAGCAAAGTCACCAAAAAATATCCTCTCCCAAACAGCTCAAATAGTGTTTGTCCAATGCTGGCTAAACCCCAGCTCTTCACATCCAAGACTGATGGATAAGCCACAAAACTAACATTAAGGTCGTCTCTGGTTCCCATAGAGGGCAACTTGCACACTTCAACCCTCAGCACTACGAAGCACAAGAAAAAATCTGAAATGAAATCTGGCCTTAAAAAATGTCTATCATGTCATACCAGACAAAGATGTGCACACATCACCAACAGACTCATGGTGGTTTAAAAGCAGGAATATAATAAATAGCATTAACTGTAATACACAGTCAAGGCAACAACAAAAAAAACACCATAACAAGCCAAGCCTGGAAAGAACTGGCAATCCTTTCTACTTCAAACCAGCCTGAATAAAACCCCAAGCAGCTTAATAAAGCCTTGCTTTGAGGGTAAAAGCCAAGCTTCCACCAAGAGCTAGCAATTCGTTTTGTCAATACTCAATACAGAGCTGAAGTTTAAACAAATATCTATAAGCACAGGCCAGTTCCATCTAGTGGCATGAATAAGAAGTTTGTTCATGTTTATAGCACTAGGCCGCCAAGAATGTGAAGTAACAAGATCAAAGCCACCCTGGGGTCTTGCCCTACATAAACAACAATAAAAAAGCAAGGAAGACAGATGGAAGGAAGCTACTCCACATTACCTCAGTGATTTCAGTGCCTATTTATAGGTAAAGAATAAGGCTACCTCTAACCAAGCTCTAACATGCCCATCAGCTTTTTTGCAGTACAGTTGAGGACAGGAAATTAGAAGTGTTTTAAAATCAAAGGACCTGGCAGCAGCCACAAACACTTGCAAGCTTTTTAGTTTTCCTTTCTTTTCTTAAAAGGCTCCCACCTGCACTACAGTACATCAAGCTGGATTTGGGGCTTGAATACATTATCCAGATGACACAAAACTCACCCCTGACAGAGCAGTGAGGACACCAGGCTAAAGACATGGTTCCACACAATTCCACCTCCATTTTCCATATTACTCCATCTATTCATGGCTCAGAATCCCAGAATATCCCAAGCTGGAAGGGACACACAAGGATCACCAAGTCCAGCTCCAGGCCCTGCACAGGACACCCTGTGCCTGAGAGCTTTGTCCAAACACTCCTTGGGCTCTGTCAGGCTTGGGGCTGTGACCACTGCCCTGGGGAGCTGTTCCACACTCTCTGACACTGCACATCCAAGCTGTTTCACTGCACAGACAGTAAAATCCTCCCCATTATGGTTTTTCCCCACAGCAATTTGAGAGGAGAAGAACCCATTAACAGAACAGCTACCAGGAAAACCAGAGACCATCAGGGACTTGGGTATAACAGTTCTCTGAACCGTCTAGACCTCAGCCTGACAGCTGAAGTTACATATACTTTCCAGACAAGCTCCCTATACATGCAAAAATATAATCCATAAAACCACTGGTTCCAACCACTACTATGAGTTAGCAGATCAGCTGCAGGTGAAGCAGGTCTCAGGTGCATAGAGAGCACACACACAAGGATTTCCAAACCCCACTCAAAATCCTTTCAAACACCACATGGCATATTTTTAGCCTAACCTAAAAATAGCAACCATTGGTGCTGTGCATATATTTAAACTCCTGGTGTATGAAGGCGTTTGTGGACTGCAGGAACTGGAGCAGAACTCAAATCTGCTCTCTCCACCTCACATTTGTGCTGTGCTGAGCATCTTCAGATGGTGCTGGAATTTAAAGTGACAGTCAAGGGGAGACCTCCCTCCTCGACACACTGTAGTCTATTTCTCCCCCACTTACAGCATTTGAAATAGCATTTGAAATCTTCAACTCCCACATAGCCAAGATGGGACTAGACTCAAAGTGCTTTTTCCTGGCTCTAGCTCAAGGCAACAGGACTAGACAGAAAGCACTGCAGGGGAGGTAAGAATTGAGATCCCAAATGAACAGAGTGGGGGGAAAAAAAAGAGCAACTTGAAAGAGATGTCAGCAACATCAAATCATTGTGTGTTTTAGCCTCTCCCCCACACAGCAACACCACTGTTGCTCACCTGCCTTGACAGAAGAGCATCAACTCCTACTTTGTGCCTGCAGGCAGCAAACGTGTCTGCTGGTAGCCTGCGAGCAAGGTGAATTTCTGGCTCGTTTCAAGCTGCTAAAACAAAGAGAAGCTACTTAAATAATGCATGGCTTGTGACAACCAGCAAAATGAAAAGCTAAAAATTCAGTCCTTAAGAAAAATAACAGAAATCCCCCACAACAGAAGGGAAATAAAGCAGCCTGACTTACTGTCAAGCATTTCATTGAAACATTTCAAAGGGTTCACGATTTGCTGGGGGCTGCTCCTTGTAACAGGCACTGAGCAAGAGCAGGGAGAGTTTAACAGTGGTTGATTGTGTTAAGTGGCATCTTCCCAACTGGAAATTAGAAATCCCCTGATCATCAGCCCAATGAGAACCTCTGGGCACAAACAAGTCCTGTTCGCTATGCACAAGGCAGCTCCATCACACCTCACAAAGGGATAAAGCCAGAGGTTAACATGTGGTGCTCAGCAGGGCTCCTGGAGCACATTTGCTCAGTTCCACGGTCAGGACAAGTAGACAAAGCACTGACCCCAGCCCAAAAGCCTCACTTCTGAAGGCAGGGGTGTGTGGGCAGTGGCTTGCAGGCAAGACCACCTGATTTTCAGAAGCACAACCTGCTACAGGTATCACCCAAAAGCTTCTCTTAGGAGCACAGATCAGGAGAGACTTATGACAACTGCATCCACTCAGCTCTGTCACCAGTGTTTGGACCCACATCATGTGCTGAAGAGGAACCACACACCAGAGGATCAAGTAATAACAGAATTGGTTGTTAAGTCATAAAACACTCCTGGAGTGTTTCCCATATTAGCAGCCAGCTTGGTTTACCAAGTGATTTTAAACACACAGACCCTCTGAGGAGGTATAACCAGGATTCCCAAGATGTGAGACAGACCAAGAAACAGAAGCTGAAGTGAACAACTTCTCCTCCATTAAAATTAAGGTAACAGTTCTAGGGCAGAAAGCCAGAGAGCTGACTTCATCACTCCAAATACAATATAACACCAGAAGCATTTTGTGGCAAGTAAATCCAACCTCAATGTTCACCTCCCCATAGAGACCAGCTACCCAACACACAGTTCAGAGTATCTCAACAGAGCAGCCACAGCAGCACCATAACTGGCTCCTGCAGCAGTGCTCCATGGTAGGACATTATGATGGACAAGAGGGATGAAGTCATCCAGCTTTCCTGGCAGCCATCACAGCTGCTAGTTACCTCCCAAAGCTCCCTATTCCTCACTCTCTCTCACCAAGCAAAGCCCTGAAGGGAGCAATGCCCACACTGCTAACTGCAGAGTCAGCAGTGTGACCAAGAGCACCTCAGGAGATATTCCAGGAAGAGAGGCTATGGATTAACAGGGGACAAGCTGCATCTACGTGTCACTGCTCCAGGCTAACGAGATTTGCTTAGTCAGGAGCAATTAAGAGAGCAGATATTTAGGGATTACTTGGCTTCAAACCCCCAATCAGATTTTTCCCATTTTGTAAGTCCACTCAGGATTTACAGGAAACATCCTGTCTGTCTCCACAAGACTTTTCACCAACCCTGTTTGAAGTTCGTAATTCCAGTAGGGTCGCCGTATCACTTAATCATAATTTTTTTAAATACCCAATCAGCATTTTCATTGCATCTAAAACAAAAAGTACAACAGAACGGAAATCTGCCCAGTTTTACCTAACTCACCTAACAGCTGGTCACCTACATTGATACCACTTTTCCCACCCAAACCTGCAAAATATCTTCTTTTTCCTAGCAAAATCTCTGCTCTGTGAGCTCCTCTTTAATATGTGACTGTTTTGAAATAGATGGATGCATTCATTGTCCAAAACTGGGCAACTAATAATTCAACTCAACTCAACTGAAAGTTTCCTATTGCTTCAAGCTATTCCCTGGTGACTGGCATCAAGGTCAACTGCTGGACACTTCAGTGCCTTCCCACGACCCCTGTCAGTCCTTCTGCCAAGTAACAGAGCTCTGTATCACCACATCTCCCTGACCAGCATGAGACTCCTCAGAAAATACTCTCCGTACAAGAGATGGAAAGCTTTGGATCTGTCATTTGCCTCCTCTGTCAAAGTGAGTCCCATAAATTGTGCTTTGTTTTCAGTCTGGATGGAAAGGAGACTTAATGCCACTTCCTTGAGCAGCTCATTTTAGAGCAAAGTGAAAATTCAAGGCTTTGAGGGAGGAAGAGGCATCTCTGCAGTGAGTTCCTGTAAAGGGCACTACTCTGCCTGCCTCAGACTTCTGGCATGTGCAAGATCATCCAGTATAATCCCCTAAACCCAGAGCCTCCCTCCCACATCACAAACACAGGTGCCAGCTTGGCATTTCATGTTCAAGCAACAATTCAGCCAGCAGCAGCTCAGCACTTGGCAACGGCACACACACACAAACCTGACCCTGTTGGGCTCAAAGCCTATCTCCCAAACCATCATTTACAGAACTGATCTGTTCTCATGCTGTGGTGTAAGGGTGGTGATGAACAGAGGAGCACACCACATCATGTGATTTACAGATCTGTCGCTTCCAGAGTGAGTTTTACTTCCAGTTTTCTTTCCCTGAAGTCACACATCCTTTCCCTTCAAGGGAGAAGGCAGAGGCTCCTTTGAGCAGCAGTGGGTTTAAAGAGCCAAACCCCATGTTCCACCAGGTGCTGCACATACCCGACACAGCTCCACACAGCGCTAATTGCAGCTGCCTTCCCTTTCCCATTAACACAGAGCCACATGGAAAAGAACAAGGGAAGTGCCCTATGTGTCTCAGGATAGACACCAGAGTGCTCCTCTGTTACTTGTACTTCACAGAGCTCTGCAGGAGAAAGGACACAGCATTTCCTCTCCAAATCCTCAGTAGTTTTTCTTCCTTTTTTCTTTTCTTTTCTAAGGGATCCTGAATGTCACTTTAAAAGGCAGAACAGAACAAAGAAATCCAAGTGCAACCTTTTAAGTAGTTATTTAAAAAGTTGGATGCACATCTTCAGGAGCCTTTAGGTTACCATCTTAGCACTCTTTCTCACTGGAGAAGAAACAGAAATAAAGGATTTAAGGAACTGGCTGTGACAGTGACATTCACACACAGGAGCAACCAGCAGCCTGCTCTGCTCACAGCCCTGTTTGCAGGGGCACTGGGAGCAGGGAGAGCCCAGCTGCACACAACCAGCAAACTGCTATGAAAGGCAGCAGTGAGGGACTAACTAGACCAAAGCCAAGAGGACTGGAAAGCACAGGCTCAGGTTTAGCTCCAGTAACAGCCAGAGAACTTTAAAACCATGAAGGATTGATAGGCTTCAATGGCATCCTGGATCTTCCGTTGCTGCCCAGCAAAATAACTCTGGAAAACACTTCAGCTGCACTTGGGAAGTTGTGCTCCAGGAAAAGAACCCAAAAACATAACAGCATAATGCACCATCAGGAACAAATGTGGAAAGAAAAAGGGGCATTTTTGTACTTTATTTTGTCTTAAATGTGACCTGAATGTACTGCAAGAAACTCTGCTTTCAAGGATGGCTCTGGTGTGCACAGCTCACCTCTCCTCCTTCACAAAGCTGCTGACAACACAAAAGCTAAGACTTGACCTTGAGGTGGCACAAGAGGGAAAAAGCTCAACTTCTTGCAGCAGCCCACCTTAGCAGAAAGGTGTCTGTGTCACTCTGCACAGCACTGTCAGAAGTATTGACTTAAAAGCTCGCCACCAACCACAGCAGGTGTCAAACACCCCTGAGTGAGGGACTTGCACAAAGAATGACTTCACAGGTCACGTATTCTGCCTTTTTTAGAGTCCATCTGCACTTGCCATAATTCCAAAGGTCAGTGGCCAGAAGCTGTGGCTTCATGTTCAAAAGGGTTTCACTGCAATACCTGCAGTGGTCACATTCCCACACCACAGCTTGTTGCCTCTTTTCACACTGAGCTCCTCTAGCATTTCTTACAGCTTTGAAAGGAAATGCCCTGGAAAACATTTGGGGTTTTTTTTTTTGGTAGGATTCAAATCAGATACCCTCTCTCCTCACATATTCCCCATGGTGGAAGTGGGAGAACAGAATTAAGATGGTAAAATAAACTGCAAGAAAGGGGAAGATCTTAAACTGCAGTCTCAGTTGACAATATGCAGCCACAGCTGGTACCTGACCAGCACTCAAACTCCATGTGCTGCCAGTCCAGGGTCAGACACTGCCTTTGAAAGATGCTTTTACACAATAAATTGAAGGGTTTAAATACGTACAATACAAGAGCCAGTTTAGAGGCAGACTGAGCCAACAGGCAAAGCTCACTCCATAGTGAAACAAGTCTGAAACAGCCTTATGCCCCGAGAGTAAAATACCAATAGGCACCTTGTAAAAGGCAGGTGCAACACCTGAGCAGTCAAACCACACTCTGCAACAATTTCTGCTGGAAAGAGTAAAAAATAAGCTGCCTATTACACCCAGTAACTGCTGCACAAGAAGCATTGCCACAGAAGAACACACAGTAACTATGTCCTTCCTGCTCCAGCAGCACAGATGACCCATTGATATATGATTTTCAAGCCAGGCAACTGCTACTCTAAAACCAGGTCTAGTTTTGTTTGCAGCATGTGAGCCTTGTAGCCAATTCCAGCCCAGCAAGCTCTCAGCAGCCCTGAAAACCCAGGGCAGCCTTCCAGGCTCATGACAGTTGTCCAGCCTGACTCCAGCCACATCACGTGGCAGTGGCCACCGTGGGGTTTAGGCAGAGTGTGTTAAAACATCAGAAAAGCCAAGAGGCTGTATTTGAGCTAAGTGTACAACTACATCCGACCTGAAAACAGTGAAATCAGTATGTGCCTGGATTTAGAGATGCTGCACATCCAGCATGATTCTTCTGAGACTAGCAAACTTCACAAATGAAAAATGATCAGCTGCCCAGCTGAAAACCAAGGAAAGCAGCACTGCATGTTAATTCTCCAGGTTCAGTCACAGACTTAGGAGGCTGCAAGGTACCAAACAATCTCACACCAAGGCAAACAAACATTTCGCATATGCAAGCCTACAAAAACCACCACAGGCCACAGCCAAGACGTTACAGAGTCCATTTGCTAAGGACAGACTGTTTGCAGGCAGTGAATTCCGTGCCCATCCCTTAGTCATCTCACTCAAGAGTCCAACACTGTGAGCCTTCACACAGCAGAATGAATTCTCTTCCTGGGTGTTGCAACATCAGACAGATTATTTAACCACCTGGGGCAGAGAGTCAGTAAAAGCAGCCACAAACTGCTAAACAAACACAAAGCCATTCCACTGCGGAGCATGCTCCAGATACTGTGTCCAAGGCAGAGGTGTGCTCCAGCCCTTGCAAGCTGGTCTGTGCTAGCCCTGGCTGATCCAAGGGCACCTCCCAGTTGATACACAATGAATCTTGCTCCACTACAACAGGATTCTGGTTTAACAATCTATAGACAGGACATGAACTATTTACACTAGCCAAGTTACTGCTCATGGGTCTTGCTCATCTCTGGCTGGAAAGCCCAGCAGCAGGGGAGGTATGAAACGCCCTGTGCTGCTGCTCTCCTGAAAGGGAGAAAAAGCTGCTTTTCCTGCCTCCCCATTAAGCTGCTGCTGTCATCTCCCTCAAATTGCATTACAGCACATGATGGCAGAGCAGGGAGAGGAGGAAAGTCCTTGGCAGCACTATGGCTGTGCTGCAGGCAGCTGTCAGCATCAGTGCCCCTTCCCTCTGCCATTGCCTTCGGCCAACAGCAGTTTGTATGGCTATGTGCCACTGCTCCTTCCACAACTGGCCTTCAGGGGCCTCCAAGCTGTAATGATCTGCAAGAAGCATCAGGGAGCTGTTTCCCTCCCCACACCACCAAATATAAAAATGCATCATGTCTTTGGAATGGGATTCAGAAGTAGAGGTGCAAATCAGCAGGAGCAGTGCCCACAGCATGGTAAGAGTGTGTCAGTCTGGACAAAGCAGCACAGGAACCTTGTGTGAAGAGTGCTTTAAAACATATTACTTGAGGCCATTTTACATCCTTATATTCTCCAAATGATTCCAGCTACTGCAAATCCTGCTCACCTTGACTGAGGAGCAATATCACGCGATGCCTCGACAGATCCTGCCCAAATGTTTATCTGAATAATGCAAACAGTGGCTTGGCCTCCTTACAGGGGGAACAGGCTGAGTGTGAGCAACACCAACTGAAAACATTTCAGGTCACCCTGACACCTACACACACTCCCAGTTTTCTTTCAGCTCATCAACTTTGCTTCACCTTACAAGTGACAACCACAATCTCCAAACCTCACCCTGGGAGCAGCCAGGCACTGTGGGCATCAGCACAGGATTTGGGCTCCCCAAATTCACCAAGGAAGCCACACTTGGTTTAAATTCCCCCTGACCTGGGTCAGGAACGCTGAGACGGCAGCGTGGCTCAGGGTAGCAGCTGCCCTGCACTGAAATCTTTCCCCAAAGCCCAATGCTTTTTCCACTTAATCAGGCACTGACAGTTCCCCTCACGAACGCAGGGAGGGAACCACAGCAGGGCTGGTAATTAGGAGAGAGGTGTCATTCACAGGGAAGATCATTTCCCGTCCTCAGGAATTAAGCTTTCTCAAGGATCGTTATGAATTTACAGCCACCACAAGCCCTTAATCACTGACCCAAAGGGAAAACATCACTCCCACGATATTCCAAAATAAACCTGAAATTCTATGAAAGTCACATGAAGGCTGCTGAGAGTGAGATTATCCCAGCTCAGTGGAACATTCCTTATTATCTCACATCTCACTGCTTTGGCAAGGATAACTTATTCAAACCACCAGGACACTGCTAAGTGGCTTTTTGTCTCTTTTTCCTGTTTTCTCTGCCTCTGCCTCCCCCTCCCCGATTTCCCTGCCCCAGTAACCTGCTTAAAGCAAAACTAATGCTGACCAGCACGTTACTCAGCTCCATTTCAAACACAGGAAGTCCCAGCCAGGACACAAATAACCTTCTCTCCTGGACTGCTGCTGGGAGATAGCTGGTGTCCCCAGGCAGCGCCGTGTTTCACACCTTCCACTACTCACTATTTAAAAACCGCATCTATCCCACTGGGATAGGTCCTACTGAGAGTACTCCCAGTTACATGGAGCAGTATGGAAAGCCCAACAGCAGTAAATTCCACCATTATTCCAGTCCACACAGAGTTCTGAAACTGTTACTGCCTTTAAGTAGTTACAATGAGGTCCAAATTCAATAATTTAAACGGAGTCTTAAAACATCTCCAGACCAAATCCATCTGCAACAAAAACCTCCCAGACTTCCACTGAGAGGGATCAGCAGTGCAGTTCTGACTGTCCCAGAAAGAATGCCAGTGGCAAGCCCCAACACAGTGAACCACTCACAAGGATTTTTAAAAGGATATAAATAAAAATAAGCCACCCAATTCCAAACTAATGAATGGGAACTGCTTCCAGCAAGCACTAAACAACACCCCAAGGCCTCTGTGTCTCTCTCTCACACCTGAGTTTGTGCTACTCCAGGTTGCTAATCAGCTCCTGAAATATGCTTCCTGCCTCTCTCCAGCCATGCTGGAGCTGTGTGCTTGCTCCACCTATTTTTGCCACAGGAGATCTTAGTGATTTGTGTCCAATTTCAAAGCACAAGTCATGTTGGCAGCGCTCACAGCTCGAGGCAGCAACGCCCACTGCATTCTCAGGCAGACAAAGCATTGGTCTACCCAGGAATTTGGACTTCCAAGGCAGCTCCTGAAACTCCAGCCCAGGAACAGGCTGCCAGCACCCTGCTGGAAACCAGAATGTACCTTATCACCAGTAAAGCCTGCCCCAACTGCTCCTCCAGGAACTGCTGCTCGTGCCCTGACTGCCCAAGGATGCAGCCAGGCCAACTGGAAAACATCCTAGGAGGAAAAGGACAAGAGATGGAAGAAGGCCTGTTACCAAACTGCAGCCCCCCCAAGCAGGCTGAATGTCTACAGATCTTCAGGAAGTGAGTCTAAATCCCTTCCTAAGTCTTGGTATTCCAGACACACACTGCTGTCAAGATGATTGTTTGTGAACATCGAGTCGCACCAGCAGACACTCAGCACATGAAAACTATTAACATGTTTACAATTGCAGAAGGCCTGATGCAAGGCAGTGGAATTTGTGCACAGCATTCATCCTAGAAACGAAAAGCTCATATTAAAGATGTAAATCCCACAGTTCTGGAATTAGAAGCTGTCCCTGCAATTCTAAAAGTCCTAAGGAAAATGGGTTCCAGCACATGGTTTGAGCTGCCCCCTTGTACCTGCACAGGGATGCACCAGCACCTGCTCCAAATTTGGGTCTGATGGAATTCAAACATCCTCCCTCACCTTCCAAACAGGTTGATAGAGGCAAAAAAACCTCATGCCATCCCCTCTGGAAGCAGGAGAGGCCACTTTAACTGGGCATGCAAAGGCCAACCTAAGGGCCTGGTGGGGGACACCTGCCTTCTCCACAGCTGGAAACCTGCAGCAACCCCAAAGTGCATTAGGTGGGAGAGCAGAAATGGTATGAAATGTAACAAAGAGGAACCAACCACCACAGACAACAGAGAAACAGGGATCTGCCTGCAGGAATTAGCACTAGGACTGCTCATGCCTTTCAGGCAATTGCCTTTAGAATTGCTGCCCATTCCATGGGGCAGGCAGGGAGCTGGAAAAGAAACACGAGAGATGCTGTGAAGAGCACACAGACATGAAGCTACAATCTCTCAGCATCACACCTCCATAATGAAAATAAAAGTGCACAGCAGCAACATCAGCTTCTTTTTTAAAGCACTGGAGGTCTTGGAACAGTGACCAAACCATAACAAGCAGTAAGGAAGCCAAACAGAAACATCAACAACGAAACTTATTTGTATGGAAACTTCAGATCTGGTATCTTTCAGTAAGACTCTAAGGTGAGGTGTTGGAGGACTCTCACAGACAGCACTTCAGGTCATAAAGCACAAGTGAGATGAAAAGACAAACCCTCCTGGGCTGAACTCTAGGCATAAGTGGCCACTACCCATGCAGAGCTCCAGCCAGCACAGCTGCACAGCCAGGGGATCCCTGGGATCAGGGTGACAATTTAAAGTCAATCTACATCCTGCTCACCCCGAAGCAGCGTGTGGGCACTGCCCACCCAAGCTCACACTCCCCCCTTCTCACACACACTGGAGCTCACCACAGCTCTTCAGCCTCAGAAGACTTTCGTGGGACCTTGACCTGCCTCCAGCTGTGTGGGGAACAAGGTCAGCTCCAGAGGCAGAAACACCCACTGGATAAATCACAGAATGTCCTGAGCTGAAAGCGACCCACAAGGATCATCGAGTCCAACTCCTGCCCTGCACAGGACACCCCAAATCCCACCACATGCCTGAGAGCATTGTCCAAACACTCCCTGAGCTCTATCAGGCTTGGAGCTGTGACCACTGTCCTGGGGAGCTGTTCCAGTGCCCAAACACCCTCTGGGGGAAGAACTTTTTCCTAATACCCAACCTAAACCTCTCCTGTCACAACGTCAGGCTATTCCCTCTGGTCCTGCCTCTGGTCCCAGAGAGCAGAGATTGGTGCTGGCCCTCCACTTCCCCTTGTGAGGAAGCTGTATACAGTGATGAGGTCTCCCCTGAGGCTTCTCTGGGGAGAAAAAATCCATTATCTAAAGGCAGTGTACATTAACACCTCTAGGCTTTGCTCTCTCCATCAAGCCAAGCACTTGGATCAATAACTAGGGACAGAAGAGGAGGAGGAAGAGGAGTATCTGTTACACAGGTCCCTCAGCCCTGAGAACAGCTATGTTTGGGGTTTCCTTCCTGTAGCAGCTCACACAGCAGATGCCTGAAATGTCGAGATATCCCAACGGCGCCGAGTGGGTTCCCACACCACAGAGGGGTCAGAAAGGAACAACAGTCTCAGATCTGCCTCTCCTCACCGAGCACCAACCCTCAGCCTGGGGCACCTGGGACAGCCGCGAGAGGAGGGAGCAGATACCCCTGGGTGTGCCCAAGTGCTGGGGGCACAGGGGCTGGGGCAGCACCTGAGGGCAGGGAGGGAGGGAGGAAGAAGGAACCAGGCATGAGGGGAGGAGAGAGGAAAAGGACTTTCCTGAGGGGAATGAGGAGGGAGGGAAAGGAACAGGTCCTGAGGGGAAAAGGTGTGCGAACAGGGACCTGCCCTGAAGGGAAACGGGCAAGGAAGGACACCCAGATCCTGAGGGAAAGGACTCACTCCTAAGGGAAAAGGACAGGACATGACACGGGGGAACACGGGCAGGCGGCGAGGGAGGGTGGGAGACGCGGCCTGAGGGGAAACAACAATTCGGCCCCGGGAGAGG